>NC_057814.1:72151886-72240130 GCF_018294505.1 Triticum aestivum | reverse complement strand
GTAGTAGATGTTAATTAGTAGTAGTGATGGTACTAGTTAACTAGGGCAGTATGGTTAATAGTAGATGTTTTTTACTACTGTATAATGTAGTTTATTTTTACTGTTTTTAGTAAGTGTTTAAAATAATTAGTAAGTAAATTAATAAACTAGTTGAACTAGTTTAGTTTTAGTTGAACTAGTTTAGTAAGTAAATTAATAAACTAGTTGAACTAGTTGAATTAATAAAACTAATGTATTTTTAGTAAGATAATTAATATAACTAGTTGAACTACTTTATTTTTAGAAAGAACTAGTTTTTTTATATTTATAGTAAGTTTATATTTAGTAAGAACTAGTTGAATTAATAGAACTAGTTGAACATGTCATATTTGTTATTATTTTTTAGTTAAACAATTTTTCGGGATGTATTAGTGATAACTTATAGGGTTTTTGCTTTTGTAGAAATCAAGGAGCCCCTCCATCATCCCCGCCGTCATCCCCGTCACCGACCCCCTTCGACCTCGAGGTGAGACCAGCCAAATCTCCATGTATATCTTGTGTTGCTCAAATAGGATATGTGGTTGCCCAAGTGGCCGGTCATGTTCAGGTTACACCTCCGAGTGGCCTATGTTTTGCCGGAGTGTTGATTAATTTTCGTTCCAGCAAATTTCAGGCGCTCGATATGTCCTTTTTTAGCAAAGGTCATGCCGGATTTTTCCATGAATTCTGGCATGACTTGTGCTAGAATATGTAGAAAATATCGAGTGGCTTGGATTTTCTCGAAAAATAATGATCTAATTTAGGTTTTGTAGTACATATATTTAATTGTACAAGTTTAATCTTTGAATTATGAACGTAGGAAATGTCGTACTCGGATGACGATAGTCTCCCGGGGGAGTGTTGCTGGTGCCACGATGATCGAGGTATGTGCGACAGGTTCCTTGAGCTGGACGAAGATCGACGCTTCAGCATTAAGCTCAAGGAGACCTTCGATGTTGAAACGGTACGCAACAACGACAAGTGTTTTTTCGTAATTAAGCATGACTTCAACTATTTCAACGTCTAATTTTCATCTTTTACAATTCGACTAGCTTATCCCATGCCATGCAAGACGCTATGTCTTGGAGAGGATGGGTTTTGAAGACCATGAAAATTTTCAAACAAAGAAAATACACCTAAGGACCAATCATGATATGGATTTTGAAGTAAATCTGTACAATTCTCAGAGCGTACCCATTTTGGCTGCCAAAATTGGGAAGCACTTTGCAAAATGTATGGTTTTTATGAGTGTATGATTA
Source organism: Triticum aestivum (assembly GCF_018294505.1). NCBI lineage: Eukaryota > Viridiplantae > Streptophyta > Magnoliopsida > Poales > Poaceae > Triticum > Triticum aestivum. The sequence goes on along the minus strand of NC_057814.1, from coordinate 72,238,853 downwards.
TCACCATGGATCTTGGTGATCCTGACATTTGGGTCCTTGTTGATACGCTTCCGATTCTACCGCAATGTGAGGTTCTCAAACATAGTTATTAACTAATTTATATTGTTTATTTCAAAATAGTTGACAGCTTGTTTCCATTGTCAGCTTATTTTGATTCTTCAAAGAATGTGCGGAAGATGGTAGACAAAACCCACTACACTGATGGCTCCGAATTAACTTATAAGGAGAAAAGTCATCTGATTGCTTATTGTACTTATCTTGAGAATTACAATACCTATGATCGAACTCCTCCAAATTATGGTGAATACGTGCCACTAGTGCACGTGTTGAACCACGGTAACTTCTATGGAGATACCCTGGTATGATGTTTTACTATTACGACAACCGTGCATCTTTTGCATACTTCTAAAACTAGTACATCATTGCTAACTACGAAGTTATTACTATGTTTTTCAACAGAAAATCCCGATGGATTGTGTGCCTCATCTGATGTATCAGAATGGTCGCCTTGCAGTTCTGAACATACAGCCAGGTCAATCTAAGGAGCTCACCTGTGCATATCGAATTTCTAAAACCGGTGAACACATGCTAATCAAAGAATGGAAATTTTTTTTTTGGACATTCGCAAGGAGGTTCTTGGAAGTAACATTAAGCGAAAGGCAAGAATTGGAGACAGGATAATCTCCAATCTCCATAATGGAGAGTCAGGGGCTATCTTTTTTTTTGCTATTTTACCTTAGAGAATATGGTAGGTCCTAAGAGAATTTAGTAGGTCCTATGAGGAACAATATGTTTATTATGTGGTACGATGTGTTAGAGTTGATGATGAGGAGTACTTGTGATTACGACTAGTGACCAATTTGCTATGTGATGTCTCATTGATGAAAACGATGATCTTGAGGAGGTGTTATATGACAATGATGTATTATGATGATAAGTTGTTAATGATATGATGATGATGATGATATTTATTATATCATTGGGTGAAAGAACCGCGGATTAGTTTCAAGTGGATGGACATCCACTTGAAACTAGTCCACGGTTCTTTCACCCCGTGATGTAATAACTCATTATGATGTAAAAACAATCTCTAAATTCCTGTTGTATGAAAACTTGTGTAAAGGTGTATGAATACAACATGGAATAAAAAATAAATAAAATACGACATAATAGTAGTAGCGCGGGCAGGGAGAAGCGCTACTACTAATTACCAGTAGCGCTCCTCTGGGAAATCGCTACTACTAAGTCGATTTAGCACTAGCGTGGGTTGAGGCACGCTACTGCTAAGCTTTAGCTGTAGCGCCGTACTAGTAGCGCACCAGCCCGCGCTACTGATAGGCCTAAAACCCGCGCTGCTGCTAGGCTTTTCCCTAGTAGTGCATGTCACATGTGTGTCCCTGATCTTTGCGTTCTTAAGAGTGCTGTATTAGGTAATAAAGATTACAACTTGGGGGCAATTGTTGCACGTAGGTTGCATAATAATGGTTTAGTTGGAGATTTGTTTTGAGGGATTTATGCGACCCGTGTTGCTAATTATCTTGGTGTACCTCCACGTGAGGGTGATAGGGAGTTTCTTCCCGCTTATTTAGATTATGACGCTATGGTCAGTCATTATTTTCTTGTGAGGAATGAACAATTCCTCCAGTATCGACTAATCTTTGACAGACGTTGCGCTGTCCATGTTACTCTCCCTGCTCCTTCCCTTTTTGATTACCAGGCAAAACGAAGATATGTTGTCACCAGGGAGGAGGCAACCGAACACGAGAGGAGAGCGGAGGCAGCTCGCCAACATGCCGCAGCTCAAGAGGCAATAGCTGCTGCATCTCAGTACGACCCCAGTTATAACTTCGAATATCAGCCAGGCTATCCCTGGCAATAGACCAACTTAGGCCAAAAGCTTAAGCTTGGGGGAGTACGTATTTCTCACCGACATTACATTCATGTTCACACACTCATTCTAGTTGTCGGTGCTCATACTCTTTCATTGTACTATCCATGCTAGTTTAATTTCTTTTTCTAGCTTTCTTCTTGTGTGTTTGATAAACCTTAAGAAAAACCAAAAAAATAGTTAGTTTAATTTCCATGCTTGTATTAAAATGAAAACCCAAAAAGATTTCTCGTTCTTCTTTTACTTGTTGGGAGCTTTCCCGTGTAAATAGTTTTATTTCTTTCCTTTCCTTTGGGGGTCGAGAGGAGAAGACCATAATGAAAATGTTTAGTGGCTCTTATATGCATGAATGTTGATTTAACCAAGAGCCCATATTACCTTGTCTCCTCCCTTGAATTAAATGCTTGCAGATTCCAGCTTAGTCCAATGCACGTGCACTATTATTATTATCCACACCGTTCGGTCGTGCAAGTGAAAGGCAATAATGATGATATATGATGGACTGATTGAGATGAGAGAAGCTGGCATGAACTTGACCTCTCTTGTTTTTTGTAAATATGATGAGTTCATCATTCCTGATTTAGCCTATTATGAATAAACATGTTTGCAATGACAATTAGAGATTATAGTTGCTTATGCCATGATTAATTAGCTAGGAGCTTATAATGATTTACCTTGCGTGCCAACATGCTATTAAAATGGTTGTGATGTGGTATGATAGGGTGGTATCCTCCTTTGAATGATTCGAGTGACTTGGCTTGGCACATGTTCACGCATGTAGTTGAAAACAAATCAACATAGCCTTCACGATATTTATGTTCATGGTGGATTATATCCTACTCATGCTTGCACTCAGTGTTGATTAATTTTAATGCATGTTCATGACTGTTGTCGCTCTCTCAGTTGGTCGCTTCCCAGTCTTTTGCTAACCTTCACCTGTACTAAGCGGGAATACTGCTTGTGCATCCAAACTCCATAAACCCCAGAGTTATTCCATAAGAGTCCACCATACCTTCCTATATGCGGTATTTACCTGCCGTTCCAAGTAAATTTGTATGTGCCAAACTCCAAACCTTCAAATGAAATTCTGTTTTGTATGCTCGAGCGGCTCATGTTTCAACTAGGGCTATCTGTATCTTCCATGCTAGGTGGGTTATTCTCAAGGGGAGTGGACTCCGCTCCTCATTCACGAGAAAATGGCTGGTAACCGGGATGCCCAGTCCCATGATCAAAAAGATCAAAGCAAATCGATATAATTAAACAAAACTCCCCTAGGGCTGTTGCTAGTTGGAGGCACTCGTTGTTTCGAGCAAGCCCATGGATTGATGCTTGTTGGTGGTGGGGGAGTATAAACTTTACCATTCTGTTTGGGAACCACCTATAATGTATGTAGCATGGAAGATATCGAGATCTCATAGTTGTTGCGTTGACAGTGAAAGTATACCGCTCAAAATGTTATTCATCTCTATTTCAAAAGTGAGCTCTGGCACCTCTACAAATCCCTACTTCCCTCTGCGAAGGGCCTATCTATTTACTTTTATGTTGAGTCATCATCCTCTTATTAAAAAGCACCCGCTAGAGAGCACACTCTCATTTGCATGCATTATTATTAGTTTATATTGGGTATGACTTGACTGGATCTCTTTTACCATGAATTACAATGTTTAGTCAGTCCTTGATCTTTAAAGGTGCTCTGCATTTATGTTTTGCGGTCTCAGAAAGGGCTAGCGAGATACCATCTTGTTATATCATATTATGATTGTTTTGAGAAAGTGTTGTCATCCGAGTTTTATTATTATTGCTCGCTAGTTGATTATGCCATTGATATGAGTAAACATGACCTAAGTGTTATTGTGAATATGGTTAGTTTATAATCATTGCTGAAAACTTGAATGCTGGCTTTACATATTTACAACAACAAGAGCAAACAGAGTTTGTAAAAGTTTTTCTTTATCACTTTCAGTTTGTCAACTGAATTGCTTGAGGACAAGCAAAGGTTTAAGCTTGGGGGAGTTGATACGTCTCCAACGTATCTACTTTTCCAAACACTTTTGCCCTTGTTTTGGACTCTAACTTGCATGATTTGAATGAAACTAACCCGGATTGACGCTGTTTTCAGCAAAACTGCCATGGTGTTATTTATTGTGTAGAAAACAAAATTTCTCGGAATGACCTGAAAATCCACGGAGATAACTTTCGGAAAATATAAAAAATATTGGTGGAAGAATCAAGGCCAGGGGGCCCACACCCTGTCCACGAGGGTGGGGGGGCGCCCCTCCCCCTTGGCACGCCCCCTGCCTCGTGGGCCCCCTGGAGCTCCACCGACCTCAACTCCAACTCTATATATTTGGTTTCGCGGAGAAAAAATCAGAGAGAAAGTTTCATCGCGTTTTACGATACGGAGCCGCCGCCAAGCCCTAATCTCTCTCGGGCTGGCTGATCTGGAGTCCGTTCGGGGCTCCAGAGAGGGGGATTCGTCGCCGTCGTCATCATCAACCATCCTCCATCACCAATTTCATGATGCTCACCGTCGTGCGTGAGTAATTCCATCGTAGGCTTGCTGGACGGTGATGGGTTGGATGAGATTTACCGTGTAATCAAGTTAGTTTTGTTAGGGTTTGATCCCTAGTATCCACTATGTTCTGAGATTGATGTTGCTATGACTTTTCTATGCTTAATTCTTGTCACTAGGGCCCGAGTGCCATGATTTCAGATCTGAACCTATTATGTTTTCATGAATATATGTGAGTTCTTGATCCTATCTTGCAAGTCTATAGTCACCTACTATGTGTTATGATCCGACAACCCCGTAGTGACAATAATCGGGATACTTCTCGGTGATGACCGTAGTTTGAGGAGTTCATGTATTCACTATGTGTTAAGCTTTGGTTCGGTAATCTATTAAAAGGAGGCCTTAATATCCCTTAGTTTCTACTAGGACCCCGCTGCCACGGGAGGGTAGGACAAAAGATGTCATGCAAGTTCTTTTCCATAAGCACGTATGACTATATTTGGAATACATGCCTACATTACATTGATGAACTGGAGCTAGTTCTGTGTCACCCTATGTTATAGCTATTACATGAGGAATCGCATCCGACATAATTATCCATCACTGATCCAATGCCTACGAGCTTTTCACATATTGTGCTTTGCTTATTTACTTTTCCGTTGCTACTGTTACAATTACTACAAAACTGCTATCTTTACTTTTGCCACCGTTACCATTACTAACATACCACTTTGCTACTAAATACTTTGCTGCAGATACTAAGTTATCCAGGTGTGGTTGAATTGACAACTCAACTACTAATACTTGAGAATATTCTTTGGCTCCCCTTGTGTCGAATCAATAAATTTGGGTTGAATACTCTACCCTCGAAAACTGTTGCGATCGCCTATACTTGTGCGTTATCACCCCCCCCCCCCTGACGTGAGACTGACTCCAAAAATTCCTATAAATATAGAAACCTCTAGAAAATAACCTAGATCGGAAGTTCCGCCACCGCAAGCCTCTGTAGCCGCGAGAAATCAATCTAGGCCCTCCCTCGCACCCTGTCGGAGGGGGCCATCATCACCGGAGGCCATACAGGAGGATCCCGGAGGGGCCATCATCGCCATGAAGGCCAAGGACCAGAGGGAGAACCTCTCCCCATCCAGGGGGGAGGCCATGGAGGAGGAAGCACAAGGAGCAGAACTTCTCCTCCTCTCTCTCGGTGGCGCCGGAGTGCCATCGGGAGGGGAATCATCGCCGCGGTGATCGTCTTCATCAACATCACCATCATCATCACCATCCTCATCTCTTTTATGCGGTCCACTCTCCCGCACCCCGCTATAATCCCTACTTGAACATGGTGCTTTATGCCACATATTATGATCCAATGATGTGTTGCCATCTTATGATGTTTTGAGTAGATATCCTTTGTCTTTGGGTTGATTGATGACAGAAGCATAAACATGTATAAGTTGGTCACGGCGTATGGGAATAAAGGGGACTTGATATGTTAATGCTATGGTTGGGTTTTACCTTAATGATCTTTAGTAGTTGCGGATGCTTGCTAGAGTTCCAATCATAAGTGCATATGATCCAAGAGGAGAAAGTATGTTAGCTTATGCTCCCTCATATGAAATTGCAATAGTGATTACCGGTTTTGTTAACAATTGCCTAGGATAATTCCGCACACCAACCCATCATTATTCCACACTCGCTATTTATAATATTTAGTAATATATTCTAACTTTACGATAACAGCACCTACTTTATATTTTAGCCCTTCGATATCATACAAAGTTATCTTCTTCATACCCACAATGTAGTTTTATTTCTCGTTTCTAGTTGGAAGCAAACGTTCGGTGTACGTAGAGTCATATCAGTGGCAGATAGGACTTGAGGGAATATTGATCTTGCCTTTAGCTCCTTGTGGGTTCGACACTCCAAGATTATCACTTCCACCTTTGGAAATTGGTATGATGATTCCCTGCACTTGGGGATTATCAGAGGGATAGTTCTAGTAGGTATTTCAGGAGATTCAGTTTCAAGCTCATCATCAGATTCAACAACATCATGTTGTATAACTCTAGCAATTTGTTCATCAAGAAATTCACCAAGTGGCACATCATCATTAAGCAAGGTACTAGCATCATCATAAGCATCATTCATAGTAGAAGTAGCAACATCAATAACTTGTGACATATTAGAATTGATAGCATGTGGTGGTGTTTCAAGTTTACTCATAACAGAAGGTGAATCTAAAGCAGAACTGGATGGCAGCTCCTTACCTCCCCTCGTCTTTGAGGGAAATATCTTAGTCTTAGGATCCTTCAGATTCTTCATAGTGATAATATGATAATAATCCCAAGTGACTCAACAAATATAGCTATGCTCCCCGGCAACAGCGCCAGAAAAAAGATCTTGATAACCCACAGTATAGGGGATTGCAACAGTTTTCGAGGGTAGTGTATTCAACCCAAATTTACATATTCGACACAAGGGGAGCCAAAGAATATTTGAAGGTAATAGTAGCTGAGTTGTCAATTCAACCACACCTGGAGATTAATTATCTTCAGCAAAGTGATCAGTAGCACAATAATATGATAGTTCTGATAGTAGTGACAGCAGCAATAGTAACAGTAACAGTGATAGCAGTAATTTTGTAGCAAGTGTAACAATGATGATAGCAGTAGTACTTAGCAGAAACAATATGGAAAAGTTCGTAGGCATTGGATCGGTGACTTGTTGGATGATATTCATCATGTGACAACTATAACCTAGGGCGATACGGCACTAGCTCCAGTTCATCGATATAATGTAGGCATGTATTCCGTAAATAGTCATATGTGCTTTATTAAAAGAACTTGCATGACATCTTTTGTCCTACCCTCCTGTGGCAGCAGGGTCCATATTGGAAACTAAGGGATATTAAGGCCTCCTTTTAATAGAGAACCGGAACAAGGCATTAACACATAGTGAATACATGAACTCCTCAAACTATGGTAATCACCGGAAGAAGTCCCGGTTATTGTCACTCCAGGGTTACCGGATCATAACACATAGTAGGTGACTATAACTTGCAAGATCGGATCTAGAACATGGATATAATGGTGATAACATAAACGGTTCAGATTTGAAATCATGGCGCCCGGGCCCAAAGTGACAAGCATTAAGCATGGCAAAGTCATAGCAACATCAATCTAAGAACATAGTGGATACTAGGGATCAAGCCCTAACAAAACTAACTCGATTACATGATGAATCTCATCCAACTCCTCACTGACTAGCGAGCCTACAAAGGAATTACTCACTCCCGGTGGGGCGCATCATGGAATTGGCGATGGAGAAGGGTTGGTGATGACGAAGAACGAAGATCCCCCTCTCCGGAGCCCCAAACGGACTCCAGATCTGCCCTCCCAAGGAAGAACAGGGCTTGGCAGCGGCTCCGTCTCATGGACCGCGATAAATCTTTCTCCCTGATTTTTTCTCCAAAAATAGGATTTTATAGCGTCGGTTTTAGGGTCTGCGCGGCCAATAGGTGGGGACAACCCACCTGGGCATGCCAGGAGAGGGGGGCGCGCCAGGAGAGGGGGGCGTTCCCTAGTGGGTTGTGCCCACCCGGGGGCCCTCTCCGGTAGGTCTTGGCTCTAGAAATTCTTATATATTATATAAAAATGTCTCGCAAAGTTTCGTTCCATTCCGAGAACTTTTATTTCTGCACAAAAACAACACCATGGTAGTTCTGCTGGAAACAGCGTCAGTCGGGGGTTAGTTTCATTCAAATCATGCAAATTAGAGTCCAAAACAAGAGGAAAAGTGTTAGCAAAAGTAGATACGTTGGAGACATATCATTCACGGGGTAGCAAGGAGCCATGAAATCAGGATGAACGAGCTCCGTGGAAGCCATGCTGCTTCTCCGCTGAGATGGTGGGGTAGCTTCTGGGGCAGGATCTTCGTGCCGCTGAGATGGTTGGCCGACAGCTGCAAGTTCCTCTACCTTCGCTATTCTTGCATTGAGCTTCTGCCTTTCGCACAGCTCCGCTTTTCTCTTTCTCTCTCGGCTTCTGTAACCGTCTGTGCCGGAAAACCCAACCACCCTCGAAACGGAGCCTGGTGTGCCTCGTGTTCGTCCAGGGTGGTCAGGATTCCCAAGGGCCTCAGTCAGCTCGTCCTTCTCTCTGTCTGGAATGAACGTCCCTTTCTGCTCTGCGCTGATATATTTCTGAAGCTTCTTGTTGGGTATTACAAGTTGCTCGTCCGTCCAACAACACTCCCATGTTTCTTTGTCCAAAGTTCCCCCAACCCCGAAGAACTAAGTCCTTGAACAGTCTGGCCAGTTCAATGTCGCTGGTTGGACCCCTTTAGCAAGCAGGTCTTGCTCAACTTTGTCCCACAACGGCCATGCTTTCTGGTAGCCACCTGACCCCGTGTGATGGTGATAGTTCTTCTTGTCAGCATTTTCTTACCCTTCTCCGATGTCTTGTAGGCCACAAATGCGGGCCAGTGATCTCTTATCTTCTCATATTGGCCGGTGAACTCTGGAGTCTTCCCTTTGTCGACAAACTTTGTGTTCAACTCTTTCTTCCGCCTCTTGAATAGATCTGCCATCTTCTTAAGTGCACATGCCTTGACCTTTGGCTCTATAACTGGCTTATTCAGATCCTCCTCTGGTGTTAGGGTGAAATTTGCCTTCTGTGAGGTCCAAAGATCATCTTTCTGTCTATCGTTGACATAAGAAACTTCAGGGTCGTCCTTCGGCTATTCCATTTCTGGATGCTGATCGGGATGTTGTACCTAACAATAGCTCCGCACTGAGCAACAAAATGCATCCTTGGTCCACTTGGGTTCAATCAGTTGGCCATCGTCTGCGAGTTCTGTGATCGTGAACCTTTCATCCTGGCGCAACCTTTTCTTCAGGCCTCGTCTCGTTACGGAAGTTTGGCTCGATCCGGAGGGCTATAAAATAAGAAAGAAGCGTTAATATATGTACATACCAAAACAATTAATGCATAAATTAGTCAGCACATGCTTAATTAATATGTATATATATACCTCACCGGAATTGCAACAGCTCCCTCCTCCGTTTGGTCACCGGGGCCGTCATCATGGTCTCCTTCTTCCTCCGCCATTCGGTCACTGGAGCCGTCATGATAATGTCCTTCCTCCTCCATTGTTCGATCACCAGAGCCATCATCCTCTCCTTCCTGACCATCGGTGTCGTTGAGAAACGAAAAGGGATCACCTCCGCCGAGGATTATATCCCCCAACAACTATTTTTGTTCCAAGTCTCTTTGATCCATAGTTTATCCAAATATTACAACATGGCAATATACAAACATGAGAGATGGATATATTAGTGGCAAACATAGACCTAGCTAATATCACAACAAGGGATCATATTAGTGGCCTCGACGCTTCTACTGTTTCGGGTGGCCTCGACAACGCTTCTAGGGTTTGGGGTGGACTCGACAACGCTGTTTTAACTTGGTAAATTTGGGTGGCCACGATGCTTCTAGGGTTTGGCGTGGCCTCGACAATGCTTCTAGGGTTTGGGGTGGCCTCGACAACACTTCTAGGGTTTGGTGTGGCCTCGACAACGCTTTTTCAGTCCCGGTTTGGCGAGAGGGGGTTGATCGGTCGAAGTCCCCCCTCATGTTGAAGAGTTACCTAAGTTTTCTACGAACAAAAAAATACTACCTATCACATCTCACTCCCGGTTTGGGTGGACTCGAGAGTTTTGTCAGGCGAGAGGGGGTTGATCGACGTTCCCACTTATGTTGATGAGTTACCGGAGTTTTCTGTGAACAAAAAAATACACCTATCACATCTCAGTCCCGGTTTGGGTGGACTCGAGAGTTGGTCGGGCGAGAGGGGGTTGATCGACGTCCCCCCTCATGTCGAAGTTATCGGGGATAGGTTTCAAGAGAAAATAGAACACTTGATATGTTTCGAATATATATGAACATTTTAACTTAGTAACATATTAACGTTTCGAGAGAAAATTTTCTATTAACATCATTTTAACTTAGTAACTTAGTAATGTTTCGAGAGAAAACTTAGTAACTTAGTGACATTTTAACTTACTAACGTTTCGAGAGGAAACTTTCTATTAACATCTCTATCTCCCTCCTCATGCATGTCCGACGTCCCCCTCATGTCAAAGTTATCGGGAGGGGGTAGATCGACAACGACATCCATACATACATACATGTAAGAAAATGCTATCCATCCATACATACATAGCCGGCCACATACATACTTGGAAAAAATGCTATGAACAAAAAAATACATATAGCCACATATATGAAAAAACATCATATATACATACATACATACATACATACATATAGCCACATACATATATACATTATATATGGACAAAAAATTCATCATATAACATATATATATATGAACTATGCACAGAGCCGGGGCGGCGACGGCTCACAGCGGGGGCGACCGGCGAGGGCGATGGCAGGGGCGGCGAGGGCGCCGGCGACAGCGACGATGGGGGCAGGCCGGGGCAGGGGCGCTGCCGGGCGCGCTCCGGGAAGGCGGACGGTGACGGCGTGGGCGGCGGACGACGTTGGTGTGGGCTCGGGGGTGGGGCAGGGCTGCGGGCTTGGGGACGACGACGGGGCAGGGGCACGGCGACGACGACGGCATGGGCGGCGGACGGCGTTGGGGCAGCATGGTGGCGTCGAGGAGGTCGGCCTCGTTGGGGGAAGTGGCGATGAAACTATGAAATTTTTAAGTGTGGGCTTAGATACCCACACCATTGGTCCCGGTTTGTGGCACCAACCGGGACCAATGCTACCCTTTGGTCCTGGTTCGTGCCACTAACCAGGACCAAAGGTGGGTATTGGTCCCGGTTGGTGCCCCCAACCGGGACTAAAGGTTGGTGTTCCCCGGTGCCAAAAGTTTACTCCCACCTCGCTAGCTCAGAGGGATCGGGAGTTGTTTATCAGCGCAGCTGCGCCGTCCCTCTCGAGCTCCTCTCAACTGCAGGCTTGCGGGCCTATTGTCACAATCCTCTTCATGTGGGCCTACTGGGCCTGCTGCGGTCCTGAATCCTGGCCCAATGGGTTTCTAGTCGTATTCAAGCCGTGGTGGCCCAGTAGGCGGCATTTTTTTAATTTTTTTCTTGTTTTTTGGTTTTTTGTTATGCTTTATTTATTTTCTTTTGTTTCTACTGACAGCTAAATACTTACAGTTTTTCATTGATTCTTTTTGCTTTTAGGTCACAAAAATTATAACCTTTCTGTTAGTGCCATTAGTTTTGAAATTTGAATAGTTTAAATTTGAATTCTTTTAAACTTGTGTGAATCACTAGTTTGTGAATAACTTTACTATAAAAGTAGATTTTTTAGTGATTCTTTTTCCTGCTATTTAATATTACTGTGTTTTATCATTATATTCAATTTGGTAATTTTAGGTTATTTTAAATGTCTATTTTAATCAAGAACAGATTTTGTTATTTTAGTTTGCTATTAAAGTTTCTAACAAAAAATTCTTTATGAAAATTCTTTTTTTATTAATGTTTTGAACAAAAAATACTTTGATAATTTCAGTTGCGTAAGTTTTATAAAAAATTAGTTTCAAAAATACTAGAGGTTATAAAATCTTTTTAGTTGATTCCTTTTGCTATTAGAGTTTCATAAAAACTTTTTAGTTGATTCTTTTTGCTATTGAATAATATTATAGTTTTGTTTTAGTTGGTCATAATAGAATATTTTAATTGATTATTTTTAGTTCATTATTTTTTCTATTAGAGTTTCATAAAAGTTTTCTAGTTCATTCTTTTTGCTATTAGTTCATTCTTTGAGCTAAATGGCCCTGAAATTGAAAAACACTTGAAATGAACTCTGAAAAGGTTGAAAGTGGGCAATGTATCATCATCTGACCCACATAGCATGTGCTAAAAAGTTGAGAGGGTTACGGCAAAAGCTGGATGCACTTCGTGTACAAAATGGACAATCTCTTTCGAAGTATCAGGGTTTCGTAGGAAAGCTCATCTGTTACAAAGGTATTTCATTTTTTTGAACTTATTTGAACTCCAGACTTTTTGTGTGTTGAAAATGCACCATTCAAAGCCACATCATCAATTTTCAACCCTTTCTGACTTCATTTGGTATTTTTCATGCATTTACTGATTTTTTGAGCTAAATGACCCTGAAATTGAAAAGCACTACAAATGAACTCTGAAAAGGTTGAAAGTTGTCATGGTATCATCATTTGACCCACATAGCATGTGCTAAAAAGCTTAGAGGGTTACGGCAAAAGCTAGTGTAAGTGCAACTATCCCTGGGTGGTTTTGGTAATTCCTAACAACATATAGCTCATTGAAGTAATGCTCTTTCAAGATGATCATTTCAGAAAGTTCAATGATTGGCATGGCATGGACTAGGAATGTGGACACCTCAAAATGCTAAGGACACATATTGGCAAAAGCTCAAGACTCTACATTTTCATTTTAGTGATCCAAGATCACATTGAGTCCATAGGAAAAGCCAATACTATTAAAAGGGGATGAGGTGTTGCATAATGGCTTGCTAGCTCAAAATGCTTAGTGATATGCTCCAAAAGCCCTCAACCACTTTCTCATATACACATATGTCCCAAACAAAAGTCAAACTCGGCCCCACCGATTTGATCTATCCGGCGGCACCGAGTTCATTTCACATAGCCACTGCCAGAAACCCTAATCAGTTCCGTCTCACCTATAGGGATATCGGTCTCACCTAGATGGGATTGCGAACTCTCTATTTCCCTTCATAATGTTTCGGTCTAACCGAGATGAGTGATCGGTCCCACTGAGTTCGCAATGCAAACTCTCTGTTTCCTTTTCGTAACGTTTCGGTCTCACCGAAATGAGCGATCGGTCCCACCGAGTTTGCCTGACCAACACTCTGTTTGCCTATTACAGAAATCGGTCTCACCGAGTTTATGTAATTGGTCTCACAGAGATTACGTTATGCCCTAACCCTAATGAAATCGCTCCTACCGAGTTGACATGTCGGTCCCATTGAAAATCCTAACGTTCACATCTTGAACTGAATCAGTCTGACTGAGTTTCATGATTCGGCCTCACCGAGTTTGGTGAATTGAGTGTAACGGTTAGATTTTGTGTGGAGGCTATATATACCCCTCCACCCAACCTCCATTCATGGAGAGAGCCTTCAGAACGTGCCTACACTTCCACCATTCATTTTCTAAGAGAGAACCACCTACTCATGTGTTGAGACCAAGATATTCCAATCCAACCACAAGAATTTTGGTCTCTAGCCTTCCCCAAGTTGCTTTCCACTCAAATCATCTTTCCACCAAATCCAGATCAGTGAGAGAGAGTTGAGCGTTGGGGAGACTATCATTTTAAGCACAAGAGCAAGGAGTTCATCATCAACACACCATCTATTACCTTTTGGAGAGTGGTGCCTCCTAGATTGGTTAGGTGTCACTTGGGAGCCTCCAACAAGATTGTGGAGTTGAACCAAGGAGTTTGTAAGGGCAAGGAGATCGCCTACTTCATGAAGATCTACCCAAGTGAGGCAAGTCCTTCGTGGGCGATGGCCATGGTGGGATAGACAAGGTTGCTTCTTCATGGACCCTTCATGGGTGGAGACCTCCGTGGACTCGCGCAACTGTTACCCTTCGTGGGTTGAAGTCTCCATCAACGTGGATGTACGATAGCACCACCTATCGTACAACCACGACAAAAATCTCCGTGTCTACATTGCGTTTGCTCCCTCTAAACTGCTCCCTTTACCTTCATGTGCAATGATTTACATTCCGCTGCTATACTCTTAGCTTTGCATGTGTAGGTTGATTGCTTGACTTGTGATAAGTTGCTAAAGTCTGCCAAGACTTAAAATTGGGAAAAGGCTAGGTTTTTATTTGGTCAAGTAGTCTAATCACCCCCCTCTAGACATACTTTTGATCCTACAAGTGGTATCAGAGCTTTGGTCTCCATTTGCCTTGATTTCCATAGCTTTGGTGATCATAGGCTTGGTTTCACAACCTAGGAGAGTATGGCGTCTAGCGAGGGAAATTACCACCATAGAGGTCCTTACTTTGATGGTACTAATTTTGCTAGTTGGAAGCATAAGATGAAAATGTGCATATTCTTGGACATAACCCCGCCGTTTGGGCTATTGTGTGTATTGGCTTGCAAGGTGAATTCTTTGATGGAAGAGAACTGAACCGTGAAGCTACCGCGGAAGAGTTGAAGATGCTGCAATACAATGCTCAAGCTTGCGACATCCTCTTCAACGGATTGTGCCCTGAAGAATTCACCAAAATCAGCCGTCTTGAGAATGCAAAGGAGATTTGGGATACTTTGATTGATATGCACGAAGGTACCGACTCCGTCAAGGAATCCAAATTGATTGTGCTCCAAAGTCAGCTTGACAAGTACAAAATGAAGGATGGTGAAGGTTTCACTGACATGTACTCTAATCTTGCTCTCATCACAAATGAGATTGCCGGCTTAGGAAGTGAAGAGATGACCGATAGATTCATCATCAAGAAGATCCTAAGAGCCTTAGATGGAAAATATGATACCATGTGCACATTGATCCAAATGATGCCCAACTACAAAGATCTCAAGCCAACCGAAGTAATTGGAAGAATTGTTGCTCATGAGATGTCACTGAAGGACAAAGAAGAGCTTCACAACAAGTCAAGTGGTGCTTACAAAGCCTCATGTGATGCTCCTACATCATCAAGTGAGAAACAATCCTTCAATGAGGAATTGAGCCTAATGGTGAAGAACTTCAACAAGTTCTACAAGAGTAGAAGCAAAAGAAGTGCCAAGTCGAGGTCCTACAATGACAAAAGATCTTCTAGTCGTGAGCGTAATTGCTACAATTGTGGAAGACCCAGACACTACTCCAATGAGTGTACGGCTCCCTACAAAAGAAGAGAAGATTCACCCAAAAGGAGAAGTAGAAGAGAAGAGTCACCTCCAAGAGAGAGAAGGAGTAGAGATGATCGTTATGAACGAAGAACCTCTCGGAGATCAAGGATTCCGAAAGGAAGGACAAGTCATCAAGGAGCTACACAAAACGAAGACATCAAGCTCACGTTGGTGAATGGTATCCGGCTCCGACTCCGACCATCACTCCGAGAGAAGTTATCACTCTGACTCCGAATATACTCAAGATGAAGGTCTTGCTGGTCTAGCACCTGTGTCAACCAACTCCCACGACATATTTGACTCACCAAATGAAGGAATTGGAAGATGCTTCATGGCTAAAGGCTCAAAGGTATCACACCCGAGTATGTTGATTTCAATAGTGATGAAGATGATTTGCTAGGTGATGATGATTTACTGTTCACAACTCTAGTGATGAAAACTATGATGAACTTGCTATTAATCATGCTAATCAAGATAAAATGAATGACGATTATAAGAAGGAGATTGAGCGTCTAACTAAAGAACTAAACACTCTTAAGTTAGCTCATGAAACTACCTTGGAAGATCATTGAGAGCTTTTAAAGACTCATGAGAAGCTACGCTCACTACAAAAAAAGACACATCCGTGACATTTCGGGCCGAACGAAACTTTTTTCTGTCATACATATGACACTTCTATGACGATAATTGTGACAAAACCCGGTATCATCATAGATGTGGTGGGCTCCTACTTCTATGACAAAAAATCATGACAGAAAATGGGCTTTTCGTCCTGGGCGGTCCGGAGACGCAGCTGCATGACATTCTTTGGGCCGTCCATGACGGAAAAACCCGTGGTAGAAGCGAGGGCGAGGAAAATTTCGGGGAGTTCCCGGTTACGGTGGGCGGTCGGGGGCCGAGCTATGCGCGTTTCTCTCATACACGTACGCGCGTGTGTGCGAGGCATTGGCTCTAACAGAACCCGAGCGAGGCGTTGGGCTCTAACTGAACCCGAGCGATTGCACTGCAGGCTACGCGTTACTGAACCCGAGCGATTGATCGATGGCTGTTAACTGAAACCGATCAAGCTATTCCTTCGCTACTGCTGCTAACTGAAGCCGATCGATGTTGCCTCTCTGGATGAACAGTGAGCGTTCCGGGGGGGTTGGATGGACAGTGAGCGGTGGCGTTGCCTCTGGATGAACAGGACCCCGTGGTGTGGAGGGCTTGATGAACAGTAGATGGTGGAGGGGTGCCCGTGGAGGGGTGGTTGAACAGTAGCCGGTGGAGTAGCGCGCGGTGGAGGCTGGATGAACAGGAGCCCGTGGAGGCTGGAGGAGGTCGACGGTAGCCCGTGGAGGCTGGAGGAGGTCGACGGTGGAGATGAACAGTATCCTGTGGAGTCCCGTTTTGCGGTACGCCACACCACTCCCTATGAACAAGACCCCGGTTTCGACCGTAGCGCTCCAACACAAGTCCGTTTCGTCCGTTTTGCGGTACGCCACACCCCTCCCGATCAACAGGACCCCCATTTCGACCGTAGGAGGTCCGTTTCCTCCATTTTGCGGTACGCCAGACCCCTCCCGATGAACAGGATCCCGTTTCGAACGTGGCCGGTCAAACACAAGGCCGTGTCCTCCGTTCTGCGGTACGCCAGGCCTCGTTTCCATCGCCTGTTCCGTCCAAGCCCTCCTGATGAACACGACGACGCATTCCGTTCCGACCCAGCCGGATGGCTCCCACGCGTTCCGTTGCCTCTCGATGAACACGACGCATTCCGTTGCCTCCCCATGAACACGACGACGACGCTGTTTCTCCGTTCCGACCCAGCCATGTACACGAGCCCTGGCCGTACGTATGCGCGAGTAGGTGTTCGAGACCCCGCTCGTATGTACACATATGTGGCCGTATTTTCTTTCTTGCACACTGGCCGCTGTACGTACGTGTACATGCTACGTGCGCGCCTCTACTACGACACGTGCGTGCCTCTACTACAACACGTGAGCGCCTCTACATCGACTAGTATGTACGTACACGTTCGCAACCAGAATGACAATGCTATGTACGCTTCGACCAGGTGGGTCCCGACTATCAGGCAATTCCTTGCGTGCGAAGATGTAGCTGGTGGGTCCCAGCAGTCAGGGGGGCGAATCGTTTTTTTTACCCGGACGCACTTCCTTGCGTGCGAAGATGTAGCTGGTGGGTCCCAGCAGTCAGGGGGCGAATCGTTTTGTGTTTTTTTTGCCCGGACGCACTTCCTTGCATGCGAAGGTGTAGCTGGTGGGTCCCAGACGTCAGGGGGAACGTTTTTTTTCATGAAATACGGTGGTCCGTCCGGTGGGTCCCTGCTGTCAGGTGGAGGAATAATTATTTTGCGCGTAATAAGGAGGCACTTCCTTGCGGCCGCCGTGGACCCAGCTGTCAGCCTCTCCACGCGCAGTACTCTTCTGATGGAAGTCGGTCGTTGACCATATTGACCACGCCGCGCCGAGAGCACCACGGCGGTGGACGATGGCGAGGCCTAGGAAGGGGACGACGCAGAGCCGGGGAAGACGCAGCAGTGGATGCCCACGCAAAGAGGAGTACGAGGGTTCTCTGGTTCAGCTGCGGTGTGAGGCTGTCGTCGCCGCAGAATAACAGGGGGTGTGAGTGATTAGAGGGATGGCCTGGCTAGCGGTGGGATTAGTAGGGGGCGGTGAGGCCACCGCGGTATCACAGCCGGCCACGGGAGGCAGGAGCATGCGGCACGACCGGCGCTGCTTTGGGCGGCTAGAGAACGAAGACCAGAGGTTGAAGAAGCACTACGGACGTTGGATGGACATCGTACGGTCACTGGAGTATTTACTAAGTTGACAAAGCCCTCCGTCCCCGTCAACTTAGTAGGCCCACAAGTCAGCCTGCCACTATACTGGGTCCCAGCTAGCAGGGGGAGTATTCATTTTTTTGCGTAATAAGGAGGCACTTCCTTGCGTGTGAAGATATAGCTGGTGGGTCCAAGCTGTCAGCGGCGGTAATGTTTTTTTCACGAAATACAGAGGCCCTTTTGGTGGGTCCCAGATGTCAGGTGGAGGAATCATTATTTTGCGCGTAATAAGGAGGCATTTCCATGCGTGCGGCCGTGGACCCATCTGTCAGCCTCTCCACGTACAGTCCACTTCAGATGCATGTCTGTCGTTGACCACGTTGACCATGCCGCGCCGAGAGCACCAGGGCGGTGGACGACGGCAAGGCCTAGGAAGGGAACGACACGGAGGAAGGGAAGACTCGGCAGTTGTTTCCCACGCGGAGGGGAGTACGACTTTACGAGGGTTTACTGGTTCGTCTGCCGTCGCCGGAGAATAACAGTAGGTGTGGGTGATTAGAGGGATGGCTAGACCAGCGATGGGAGTACAGTGGGGCAGTGAGGCCTGCGCGGCAGCACAGCCGGCCGCATGGAGGAGGGAGCAGGCAGTCCCGCCAGCGCTTGTTTGAGCGGCTGGAGCAGGAAGAGCAGAGATTGAAGAAGCACGACGGCCGTTGGATGGAAATCCAACAGTCATTGCTTGTGCGTCAACCTTTTTTTTAGGAAAGCCTCAAATCTGTGAAAAAGAGCATACAGGCCATCTGCCATTATTTCTAATAGTTTACAGCCGATTTGCTAATTCTTAAGGTTTTTTTGGAGCCCATATTCTTTTTGTTAACATTACAGCCCATATTGTGGCCAGGGTTAACAAATTATACAAAATTTTGCATATTTCGGTGCGGTCCGAACTGTTTTTAATCGCGAAATTTCGAGTCACATTCAAAATGATTTTAAAAATAAATGTATATCAATATAAAATCCAACAAATTGTCCACGCATAAAAATAAATGCAATTTAAAATCTCGAAATGAAAAAAAAATTTGAAACTAATTGCCGGTTTGATGTGTTTTAAAAATGTACAGCCCATTTCTCATTACTGATAGGCCATTTTCTCGGCCAGCCGAATGAAGCTCTCCTTGTCTTGAAAGATTTGGAGCCCAACAGACCTGACAAAGCGACTTACTTGGCAAATCACAAAAAAACTGGGCTGTGGCCGTGGACCCAGCTGTCAGCCTCTCCACGTACAGTACTCCTTCGATGGAAGTCGGTCGTTGACCACATTGACCACGCCGCGCCGAGAACACCAAGGCGGTGGACGACGGTGAGGCCTAGGAAGGGGACGACGCGGAGCCGGGGAAGACGCGGCAGTGGATGCCCACGCAGAGATGAGTACGAGGGTTCACTGGTTCGGCTGCGGCGTGGGGCTACCGTCGCCGCAGAATAACAGGGGGTGTGGGTGAGTAGAGGGTTGCCCTGCGCCAGTGGTGGGAGTAGTAGGGGGTGATGAGGCCTCCGCGGCATCACAGCCTGCCACGAGAGGCAGGAGCATGCGGCACGACCGGCGCTGCTTTGGGCGGCTGGAGAAAGAAGACCAGAGGTTGAAGAAGCACTATGGCTGTTGGATGGACATCGTACGGTCACTGGAGCTAGAATCGTTCATATTGACTAAGTTGACAAAGCCCTCCATCCTCGTCAACTTTGTAGGCCCACAAGTCAGCCACCCACTATGGTGGGTCCCAGCTAGCAGGGGGTACTCATTTTTTTCTGCGTAATAAGGAGGCACTTCCTTGCGTGCAAATATATAGCTGGTGGGTCCGACCTGTCAGCGGGGGGAACGTTTTTTTCATGAAATACAGAAGCCCTTCCCACGTACAGTCCTCGTACAGTGAGGAACTTTCCTTGCGTGTGACCATGGACCTCGTGGGTCCCAGCCGTCAGGCTCTCCACGTACAGTCCTCTTCCGATGACTCTCGTATGTTGACCACGCCGCGCCAAGCGCACCGAGGCGGTGCACGACGGTGAGGCCCCAGACTGGAACGACCCGGAGATGGGAAAGACACTGTAGTGGAGTCGCAGACGGAGAGGAGTGGGAAACTTGACTGGTTCGGGTGCGGGGTGGGCCTACACTCGCAGAGAATAACAGGAGGTGCGGAGTGGAGGGATGGCCTGGCCGTCGGCAAGGTAGCGTTTCGCTAAGGAGCGCAAAACAACGCCGCTGGACGCCGAGGGCTAGAGCAGGCGGTTCCGGCAGCGCTAGGGGAACAAGACGAGAGATTGAAGAAGAATGCCGGCCGTTGGATGTAAATCCAACGCCTTCTTAGGCTTCGACCTACTGGCCCACATGTCAGCCTGTCCATTTGTTTTTTTAGTCCATTTGGTGGGCTGGGTGAAACAATGATGTAACATCTATGTAGCCCGTTTAAATCCCATTTGCATTTTTCTCGAAATCCGCGGACTTGCTGGGCTGGGTGAAAATATCAGGTTGGGCTAGATGGAGAAATGCTATAAAAACCTAAACACATGATTGCACGTCTATTACTGCATTGGTCAGTAAAATCTGTGCAAGCTTATGTACGCAATCACTAGGAGTTAACTTGCCAAGTTATATATAAACAATTATTATTATTATTTTGTAAGAACTTTCAACTTACGAAATAAAATATCATTTAAATTTGATGAGTTAATAGTACGTGGGGTATTATTATTTTTTAGGCTAGACGTGGGACAGTTGAGTTGGTTCTAGGGAAAAGTACTAGGAGAAAACTCAGTTTACATCGAAAAAGAAAGTGGGAGAACATTCAGAGACCTGTTGGGTCCACCTGAGGAGGGGAATATGTTGGGAGGAAGGAGATTCAAAGCACGGCAGCCGAGTGAACTAGTTTTTTTAATGGACAAGTGAACTAGTTACATACATATGCAAATAGCCACTAAAAAAGCAATCAGGTTAATGGGTTCTTAAAAGAAATATTTCGGAGAAAACAGATAATTACGACACATAGGCTAATGCATGAAACACTCAGATGATAAAGGTGCTTACAAACAGATAAAGTACAACATCTAGACCTTTCTGGCATGCTTGATCATGACGCTGCGGCTGTCCGTGTACTCGTCGGTTATGGGAAGCAGACACGCCCTCATGTCCAAGATCTGCCTGTACATGTCATAGCATGCGTATGCGTCCTTGGCCGCGTAGGTTATGTAGGCTAGATTCAGAGGTACCTCCCACGTGTTCAGGTCGTCTTCTTTCATGTTGGCGTATCAGGGGTCGATGATGGTCTCAGCGAGGTCAACCACGGAGTCCTTCTCCTGCCCGTTGCTGATGATCTTGTATTGCTTCTGGATGTCGACAAGCTTGTTGCACTAGATGGACGAATCGTCGCGTTCTTCCTTCTCTCCACCATAGCGAAGGTGCAGTCGGCGCTGCCGATGAAACGGGCGAATGCTCCAGAACCTGGTGCAGCCATAGGACTAAGGCGAGGCAGAGCTTCACCGAGTCCGTATCGTTGGTGTGCATCACATTCAACCTGGTGCAGCCATAGGACTGAACAGCGAACTCAAAGGGGAACTCCTTGCTGAAGTCCATATCTAGCAGGCTCACCCCTCGGATCGCCATTGGAGTCTCTTCGAGTGAACGAGTGTGTAGGCGGCGGCAGCAGTTTGTTTTTCAGCTCTTAGGGAACTGGATTCAACAATAAGCTAAGTGTGTACAGGCGACAACAGTCACTACCCCTCCCTCGTCCGCTGCACGCCCGGCAGAAGATGCACCCTCGACGCATTCAAATGCCTCCATTAAGAAACCTACTCCGGCCACACGTCGGTTCACGAGTTGGTCTGTATTGGTACTGTAATAACAGGAGTTACTGGTCACTTTATTTAAATTTAATTAGCTTTAATAGAAATTTATACTTAAAACAAGCAATGCATTGGCTCATTCTATCAGTGCCACAGGATCAACATGCACAATAATTAGAATTATTATTCTCAGGACACACACGATCAGCACATTTGTCGCACTTTCACAGAGATAATACTACCAAGTTTGAACTGTTTGTTATGGTTGTTGTCCTCTGCATCATCATGTCGTGTTTCCCAGCTTGCAAGATTCAGAACCAACAAATAAGATCCAAATAATAAGTACAACAAAGATGCCTACACATGTCACTGATTCCCAGCTTGCAAGATTCAGAACCAACAAATAAGATCCAAATAATAAGTACAACAAAGATGCCTACACATCTCATTGAGTCCCAGCTTGCAAGATTCAGAACCAACAAATAAGATTCAAATAATAAGTACAACAAAGATGCCTACACATCTCATTGATTCCCAGCTTGCAAGATTCAGAACCAACCCATTAGAGCCTTTTGATAAAGTGAATATCGGGATTAAATCCATCTTGGCTAGCCATGTCATACAATCGAAGAACTTGGCGAATGCTCTTGACCATCACAACATCCGTAGTTGAGTATTCCTGTTTGCACAGCACAAACAAGGAGACAGGGGAGCATGATTTCGCTTTAATAGCGGCCTCCTTGAACTCAACCTACAGCTCCACTAGGATGAGGTCTGCCTGGAGTTCCATGATTAAATTCATGCGCCTTTTTCTGCAGTTCACTTGAAATGAAGCAAAGATTGCATCATTCAGCTAGCAAGAAGTACTTGCTCTCGTGAGCTGGCAGGTTCTTCTTTAGTAGTTGCACTAAAATTGAGGAACATTAAGGTTGGCTGTCTGGCTCATGTAAGGTGCAATTATAATTTTCTTATCCTTTTGTGCAGTTCCACTAAAATAAAGTGCCATTGTTGTGACAGTGACGGCTCCATCTTGCAAAGGCTAATAAAATGTTGCACGAGATTACCAGCAGAACTTGACGGAGATTTTGGAAACTCCAATCACCATTTTGTGCAGTTCCACCAAAATTGAGAGATGTTGCCCACGTGACATTTTAGTTGAACTGCACAAGACACTCATTCCAAAAAAAAGTGTTTTGTGCAGTTCACCAAAAGGTCACAATAGCAACAAGGTGAAATGGATATCCCTATCTGCACAAAAAGATAGAAAGTAAACAGTTGCTGGTCAATAAGAATATACGAAACATATACAAAATGAAAAGAAGCATCTTAATTATGTTCATGGCAATCACGCAAGGACAGTAGAAATTTTAAAACGTCAGCAATGCTTCATGTTACCAGAAGCATTACGATCAACAATGAGATTCCTCAAATATGGGATTACTTTAATGGTGTCATTGCTTGTTTACCAGACACAGTAAATCAACAGCAGCTAAAGAGTTGGTTTAAGGGCATGGGACCGTGGGGACACCAGGACACTCAGCAGCGTAAACGAGCAACATACTTATCATACTGGGGAAAACAGCAGGAGTGTCAATTGTAACACAGTTTAATTGCATCTTATCACTGGAGGCATTAGATTAACAATAACACTGGTTAGACATGTCCCTAAGGTAACAGTGTGATCGCTTCATTTTACATGCACCCTTACATTAACAACAGCAAAAGGTTGGTATAAGGACATGCAACAGTGGACGCATCAGCACAATGTACCTACAAGGAGGCATAAAGTGGTGATGTCGAGTTTGTTCATGCTATGTGAGGGCAGCAAACCTAATCCTGGAGACCTTGTACTATGTGAGGGCAGCAAATCTAATCCTGGAGACCTTTTACTATGTGTGGACAACAAATCTAATCCTGGAGACCTTTTACTATGTGAGGGCAGCAAATCTAATCCTGGAGACCTTTTACTATGTGAGGGCAGCAAATCTAATCCTGAGACCTTTTACTATGTGAGGGCAGCAAATCTAATCCTGGAGACCTTTTACTATGTGATGGCAGCAAATCTAATCCTGGACATACTCTGTTGACTTGTCCACCAGCCGCCACTTTCTATCCTTTTTTCAATCAATAATAGATCTGTTCCTTATCCAGTTTGTACTGCGTTTTCCCATTATTTCCCTTTTCAACCAAGAGACCGGTTGGGTATCGGGTCTCTACTACCTTCACCATATTATTTCCTCTTTGAATCAAGTCCTAGATTCATGCTACAACTTTCCCCCTTTCTTCGTTGTTTGAACAAAGCCCTAGATTCGAATGCATGAAGTAGCTTTACCTCTACTAATACTAAAAATTTAGGTGGCTTTGGAAGAGCTGTGGGGAGTAGAAAAAGATGCACATGCAGACACGTGGGGAGCTGGGGCAGTAGAGCAAGGCCGCTTTCGAAGAACTTATACCTGAGGGTCGTCGGGGTGTCGCGGCGGCATGTCGGATCCGCGGACAATACGGCAGGGAGGAAGAAGGGTCGGAGGACCTCCCGAGCCGGTGCTGTGTCGGAGAGAACGGCACGGGCAGAGGATCGGGCCCCTCCGGCAGCTGTGGGTTTCCTCCCTCGGCGGCGATGACCGCGTGAACGATGCACCTTTTAGTCCTCTACACACACCGGCCGAAGGGATCCGGCCGGATCTGTGACCAGCGGTGAGCAGAGAGAAAATGTCGCTACCGCTATCTTGTTTATATCTGGAGAGGATGAAAGAATGAAGAGAGCAACCCTAGTAAAGCAAGCGCTCAGGCCCCTGCGTCCATATATAGTGGAGTGATTATCTTTTTTCTCTCCACAACAAGCGTTTCAATTTGTGTACGTGGCATTAAAGAAAAGAAACTCTCTATATAAGGTGACTACTGTACGACTCCTACTTACTACTAGTAGTACTATAGCATTGTTCACTTGTGCTCCCCGCCCCTCCATTCATTGAACAACCCCACGGGTGAATAATGTCACGACCGGTTTTTCAATAAAATATTTATTGAGAGACCAATCCCTTTTATGGACCAGCGAGGAAGAATTCCTTCTCACTGGTAGACAATATCTTGGTCATAGAAGAAAAATACCAGGAGTACTAAATATAATACAAGGTTCAGCAGAGACAGCCCAACAATTTATTACATGCACGCCGCTAAAACAAGGCGGCGGATAGGGTGGCAAACTACTAACTTACGATAATAACGGTGGTGGAAATATCATCGCGAAGCGAGTGATATGATTCCAGGAGACTACAACTCATCGAGCGTCGAAGTGAGACTCGAGGAGACTTATTGCGGGTGGCGGAAGCGTATACAATACAAGTGACCAATGTCCGGGATCGCGCAGGACTGACTGGGACTCCTCTAGGCATCGGACGCGCTATCAAACTCTTCATCCAAGAGATCGCCTTCGTCAACATCTGGCTAAATCAACAAGCCAGGTGAGTACTATGAAAGTACTCGCAAGATAGTTCGGACATAAGATATAACAAATGTAAACATGAAGCATATGAACAAGTTAACCGGTGCGATTAGACATAGCGGAAATAAATACTGGGTGCCAAGCGAGGGTCTGAATGACGCCTCGAGCGGAAACTGCAGAATAGTAATACTGGTGCCAAACGAGTGTCTGAAAGACTCCTCGAGCGGAAAATGCGGAATAATAATGCGGGTACCAAACGAGTGTCTGAAAGACTCCTCGAGCGGAAAATGCGGAATAATAATGCGGGTACCAAACGAGTGTCTGAAAGACTCCTCGAGCGGAAAATGCGGAATAATAATGCCACAGTCGGGCGTCGGGGCGACAGCACATAAAGGGCTTATAACAGAAAATAAAGACAGTACATGCCGCGGTCGGACGTCTGAGCGACATCACATAAAGGGCTTATATTTAAAGTGAGAAACGAGTACACGCCACGGTCGGACGTCTGCGCGACGTCTCATAAAGGGCTTATATCACAACTCATTAATACAATAGTTCGGGAACATAAATAATCATAAGCATGAGACAAATATAAAGTTAGTCCATCCACAGGAAGAACAATAAATCTGTATTTACCACTTGAGCTTGTTCACCGGGGACAAGTTTTTCACACAGATAGATATGGATATAATTCTTACACTGCTTGATCATGGATACGATGATTTGGAAAGAATTTGACTCTGCAGAGTTTGTACTTAACCACAGCCAACGGATTTCAGTAGTCACGGGGACTAGTTCCGTCTACGGTGTTTTGGAAGAAACCCGTCTAACCAGTACACACCCAGTTTAACCATCCGAAGCCAGGGATCACCCTCGGCAACACTCAAGAAAAACCTTGAGACGAGGAGGCTACAACCTCGCGTAGCATGGGATCAAATTTCTATACGCGCGCTTTAAGGGGGTGCCCCCCCTCTCGGTCCCAACCGGAAACACCCATGCCCCCTGACCGAATGACTGGCTTTAATCCTGGGCCAAGGTACCATCATCCCGGCCTCTCTGTTTGGTGTGTACATGGAAAGAGGTTACCAACCTACTAAACCGCATCCTGGCAATGAGACATGTGGTAGTACGGAAAGGGGAAAGAACGGTAACGTGGCTCCAACCACGTTAACGTCGGAGGAAGTCGGATGACGCAAGGCTGGCATGCTACAACAGTACCACCTTACTGCCCTTCATGTCACCACATGATTAGGCCATCTCTCATCAGAGATCATGGCAACTTGGAACATGCGGGAAAAGATCGATAACGTGGCTCCAACCACGTTAACGTCGAAGAAAGTCAGATGACGCAAGGCTGGCCTGCTACAACAGTACCACCTTACTGCCCTTCATGTCACCACATGCTTAGGCCATCTCTCATCAGAGATCATCGCAACTTTGGAACAACCGGGTCGTTGCCTTACAAGCAACGGGGTGTTTACCGACGCTATTCTGCCACGCACAAACTCTCACGTGAACATGTAAAACACCTGTCATATCAAATATTCAAAACATGCTTGCCTGGTTCGGAGAAGTCGGAGTCTAGCTCGGCGAAGTTCGCGGCTCCGTCACCTCTCCCGGAACCTACGGCAATCACGAAACGGGTACTAACGTGAAAACCAACACATGCACAGAAACTTTTCCAAATATTTTTCAAATAAATCCCATAAAAAACTAGACAAAATTTGAAGATTGTCAGAAAACGAATCACTCAAAAATACCTTTTTATTAAAAAGTTATAAAGGTTTCTGTCCAGGGACTTATCTGTAATGAAACAGAAAAGTTCCAGGGTTTTAACTGAGAAAACAGAAAACGCTTCGGTTGGGAATGCGCAAGCGCAAAGGAGAAAGCGTATTCTGCCCGAAGGCGCCAACAGAAAACGGTTCGCGAATAAAAGAACAGAGGCTGACACGTGGGGTCCACATGTCAGGTTTGAAAAGCTCGCCGGCGCCCGAAGGCTGCGGTGGACGCCGTCGTCGAACCACGGCGAGTTAGGAGGGACGGGGGGTACCAAGAGCTTCAGCGTCCTCTTCCGCGTCGGTGGGTGGTGGACTCGTCCAACGGGGAGCACCACGTCGACGGCGACACTTTCTCCGGCGGACGGCGGCTCGGGTGAGGATGGGGAACTCCGGTGGAGGGCTGCAAGCTTCAAATTGAAGTGCGGGTCAGAAAGAGGGATGCATGGTGAAGCTACTTGCAATAGAATGGAGGCGGAGGAGCACACATGGGGACGAATCGGGCTGGATCCCGTGGCGGGTCGCGGCGGCCGGAGTCGAGGAAGGAGACCTCCTCGGAGCTCTTCTAGTGGCTAGGCGTGCTCTAGGGGGAGTGCAGGGCTGGTGGGTGCTTGAGTTGAAGCTCGGGGCCTCTATTTATAGGCAGATCGACTAGGTGGCCGTGAACAGAGAATCTCCGGCGAGCGATTACGGCGGAGCAGTGGATTGGCAGGGGTTTTGGGCGGCCGGGCAGCATCAGTGGAGGTTACTGGATTCATTTTGCAGCTAAACGGGGTCGGTCTTGGCGTAATGGCGTCGGTCCACGGTGAGGTGACCGCACGGGCTCAACGGCGGCAGAGAGCGCGCTCCGCGCCCTGCGGTTCACGACGAGAGCGGCCGCGCGTTCGGGGGAGTGGAAGGCCATGCGGCGAGCTCCGGTGGTTTGGGCGGCGCTGGGTGGCGTCGTCGGCGCCGTGTCTCCTGCTGGCGTCCGCAAAGCCGCCGCCGGCGTCGGTCACGGGGCGGTGCACCTTCTGCTGCTCGTCGCCGACGCCCGCAAGGCGCCAGGCGTTCGTGCGGTGCAGGAACAAGAGGGCGGGGACGAGGAGCAAGGCGACGCGGTGGCACTGGCGAGATCGACGTCCTCCTCTGAAGAAAACGACAGCAGCCACTTGACTGAATCTCTGAACTTTCTGAACTTTGACAAGGACAGTGCACTGCAGGTGTTCGACAGGAGGTTTTGGCTATGAGATAAATTTTTCTGGAGCTGTAACTTGGTGAGATGACAACTCAAAGCACCCAGGGGCTGCCTGATTTTACTTGGAATTTTTGGAGAAGGTTTGGAATGAATTTCACCAAATTTGACAAATCTGGTCCAAACTTGCAGCAAGTGTAGTTTGAAAATTTTGAACTGAAGACCAGTGGATCTTCATGGTTCTAGGTTGAGGGTACAAGGGACTAGGAGGGGAAAAAGGTTTGGTGCCAAAAATCAAGACAGAAAGTGGAGTTCCTTTGTAAATCTCCAAGTGGTAGAAATAGAAGACAGAAATTTGTTTGAATATAATTTGAATGGAAATAATCACATGGGGAGGTTCAACTTGCTGGATTTGATGCAAATCATGATCCAGAGGTGAGGGAGTGGTTAGGACAGAGGATTTGCACTAATGCCATGGCAAGAAGGAATTGTTGAAAGTGGCAAAGGATTTTCCAAAATCCATAGTGCAAATTCAAAAAGGTTTTCAAAGGTTATTTTCCCCAAAAGAAAAACATTTTGTCTTGAGTCCAAATGAAAGGCAAGAACTCCCAAGACCAAAGGCAGATCTTGGGTGAATCCAAATAAAACTTTTGCCACAAAGAAAAATATATGAGAGGGAGAGTTCTCTTGAAGAAAAATTTAAATCACTCCCCTCAAGTCAAATAAAATCTTTTGAAAAAAAATCCAAATAGAAACTTGGGTGTCACAACACCTACCCCCTTAGGAAAAATCTCGTCCTTGAGATTTCTGCTGATCCTCAAATAGATATGGATACTCTGATCGAAGGAAATCCTCCCTTTCCCATGTAGCTTCATCCTCAGTGTGGTTGCTCCACTGAACCCTGAAAAACCTTGTCGTTTTCTGACGGGTCCTCCGTTCAGACTCTTCTGATATCTTTACTGGCCTTTCCCTGTAGGTGAGATCTGGTTGCATATCAATGTCCTCATGAGGTACATGTTTCTCCGAGTTACTCACGCATTTCCTCTACTGCGAGACGTGGAATACGTCATGGACGTCTGACAACTCCTTGGGGAGGTCTAGTTGGTAGGCCACCGTGCCTCTTCGTGCCTTCACACAAAATGGTCCAATAAATCTTGGGGCTAGCTTCCCTTTAATTTTGAACCGTTGCAGACCCCTCATAGGAGATACTCGGAGGTATACGGAATCACCAGGTTCAAAGCTGACCTCATGGTGCTTCTGATCATAGTAGCTCTTTTGTCGGCTCTGTGCTGTCTTGAGTCTGTCCCTGATTTGTTTAACTTTCCCCTCGGCCTCTTTAAGCATGTCTGGGCCGAAGATACGGCTGTCACCTGTTTCTGACCAATTCAGAGGGGTACGACATCTTCGTCCGTACAACGCTTCAAAGGGTGCCATTTGCAAGCTGGCTTGGTAACTGTTGTTGTAAGCAAATTCGGCATACGGCAAACTCTCTTCCCAACTGGATCCATAGGTGAGCACATAGGCTCTTAGCATATCCTCTAGGATTTGGTTTACACGCTCCGTTTGTCCATCGGTCTGAGGGTGGTATGCTGTACTGAAGGCCAGTTGCGTGCCCAGAGCTTGTTGTAGGTGATCCCAAAATTTGGAGACGAATTGGGTGCCTCGGTCTGATATTATAGTCTTTGGGACTCCGTGCAAGCAAACTATACGGGAGAGATAAAGTTTTGCCAGTCTTTGTGTGGAGTAGGTAGTCTTCACGGGAATGAAATGAGCAACCTTGGTTAGTCGGTCTGTGATGACCCATATGGCGTCATTCCCACGTTGTGATCGGGGTAATCCGACAATGAAGTCCATCCCGATTTCATCCCATTTCCACTCCGGTATCCTGTTTGGCTGGAGTAGCCCCGCTGGCTTTTGATGCTCGGCCTTGATGCGCTGACATGAATCGCAACAAGCAATAAATGTGGCTATATCTCTTTTCATACCGTGCCACCAAAATCTTTCCTGGATGTCCTTGTACATTTTGGTTCCTCCAGGATGGATCGAGTATGGAGCGGTGTGGCTTTCCGTCAAGATCTGTTGCTTGAGTTCCTCAATGTTAGGTACGCAAAGTCTGTCTCGGTACCATAATGTTCCTTCACTGTCTGTGACGAACTCTGAAGTCTTACCAAGATTTATTTTCTTCTTTATGCCTTCGATGCTGGGATGTCCCTGTTGAGCCTTCTTGATTTGTTCCACTAGGGTAGGTTGTATCTCCAGGTTCGATACGGTGCCCTCAGAGACTAACATCATGTTGAGCCTAGTGAACTCTTGCTGAAACTCAGGCCTCAAATTCTGCTGACCGTCACTGTCCGGGCTGGGGTTTCGACTAAGGGCATCGGCCACTACATTTGCTTTCCCTGGGTGGTAGTGAATACCGACGTCATAGTCCTTGACCAGTTCCAACCAGCGTCGTTGTCGTAAATTCAGCTCTGGCTGTGTGAAAATATATTTGAGGCTCTTATGGTCCGTATATATTTCACAGCGATTTCCCAACAGAAAGTGCCTCCACTCCTTGAGTGCATGTATAACTGCTGCTAGCTCCAGGTCATGTGTTGGGTAATTTTCCTCATGTTTTCGCAGCTGCCTGGAGGCATATGCGACAACCTTGCCATCCTGCATTAGCACACATCCGAGACCTTTTCGGGACGCATCACAATACACTTCAAAGCTCTTGTGTATGTCCGGTATGGTTAAGACCGGTGCGGTTGTCAGTTTCTTCTTGAGTTCTTGGAAGCTCTGCTCGCATGCTTCCGTCCATACAAATTCCTTGTCCTTCTTGAGTAACTGTGTTATAGGTTTTGCCACAGTGGAGAATCCTTCAATAAATCTCCTGTAATATCCGGCCATTCCTAGGAAACTCCGCACATCTGTAACATTCGCGGGTGGCTTCCAGTCTAGTATGGCCTTGACTTTTTCTGGGTCTACGGCCACGCCTTCTTGGTTCAATATATGGCCCAAGAAACCAACTTGTCTTAGCCAAAATTCGCATTTGCTAAATTTGGCGTACAACTGATGTTTCCTCAATTCCCCCAAAACAATTCTGAGGTGCTCAGCATGCTCTTCTGGTGTCCTTGAGTAAACCAGAATATCATCAATGAATACCACCACAAATTTTTCCATGAATTTCATGAATACTTTGTTCATGAGGTGGACGAAGTATGCGGGGGCGTTCGTTAGTCCAAAAGGCATCACTCTAAACTCGTATAACCCATATCTGGAAGTGAAAGCTGTCTTGGGAATATCTTCCGTCCGTACCTTCAATTGGTGATATCCCGATCTCAAATCAATTTTTGAGAATACCTTGGCCTGTGCGAGCTGGTCGAACAAATCATTTATTCGTGGCATCGGATATTTGTTTTTGATGGTGACCATATTGAGGGCTCGATAGTCTATGCACAGCCTCAGTGTCCCATCTTTCTTTTTGGCGAACAACACAGGCGAACCCCATGGTGAGGAGCTGGCTCGAATAAATCCTTTGTCCAACAATTCCTTTATCTGCTTCTTCAACTCCACCAATTCCGGGGGTGCCATTCTATACGGCTTTTTATAGATGGGAGCGGTGCCAGGTGCTAGTTCAATGCTGAACTCTATCTCTCGGTCTGGTGGCATGCCTGGTAGTTCTTCCGGGAACACATCGGGGAACTCGCATACCACTGGAACTTTCCTCAGTTCCGCAATGTCCATTTTGTTCAGTTTTGGTTTCTGGGATTGTGGCCTTTCTTGAGCGGAAACTCTTATAGTCTTGCCGTGATGGTGAGTGAGAATCACTGTCCGATTGAAACAGTCGATGAATCCTTTGTTGGTGGTCAACCAGTCCATCCCTAAAATGACATCCAGTCCTTTACTTTCCAACACGATGAGATTCGCGGGGAATTGTAGTCCTTCGAACTCAATGACCACTCCTTGGCAGTAACCTTGAGCGATTTGCTTATTTCCGGGGGACTTGATGATCATAGATTTTTCCAAGGGAAGTATCGGAAAACCGTGTTGCGAAACAAAACTCTTCGAAACGAACGAATGGGAAGCTCCAGAATCAAACAAAACCGTGGCAGGTACTGTGTTGACAGGGAACGTACCGAGCACGATGTCTGGGGCATTCTGCGCTTCTTCCCTGGTCACATGGTTCAGGTGACCCTTCCTGTGGTTGTTGCTGGGGTTGAAGTTGTTGCGCTTGGGGGCTGGATTGTTCCCACCATTGTTCGGCATGGGTGCCGAGTCTCTCGGCTTCGGGCACTGTTTAGCATAATGCCCTTGTTGACCACAAGCATAGCAGGTGACCCCTGGATGGTATGTGAACTCCTTGTCCCTGGCATGAAACTGTCCGACGGGCCTTGGCTCAGTAGTCGTGGATCTCCTTGCGTCTGTCCTTGGGACCTCAGTCTTGCCTCGGTTGCTGCGGGCAAGAGTCGTCTTGTCCCTCTTCCGCTTACGGATATCTTCTAGACTACGACGTTCATTCTCCAAGGTGATGGCCTTGTCCACCAGCATCTTAAAATTCGGAAAGGTGTGTACGATCAGTTGGCATCTCAGTGCTGGTGCCAGGCCGTCCAGGAATTTTTTCCATCTTCTTGTTTTCTGTCATGTGCTCGTCGTAGGCATAACGAGACAGCTGGGTGAACTGACCGTTGTATTCTGTGACGGACATGCCTCTTTGCTTTAGGTCATCAAACTCTCTCTTCTTGATCTTTAGGATGCTCCTGGGGATGTGTGCCCCACGGAAGCCTTCCTTGAATTCTTCCCAGGTGATGTTGTGTTCCCAGGGATGCATGTGTAGGAAGTTTTCCCACCATGCTGCGGCTGCTCCAGTAAGGTAGTGTGGTGCATAAAGCACCTTCTCATGATCTGAGCACTGAGCGATAATCAGTTTCCTTTCAATCTCACGAAGCCAATCATCGGCTTCCAGTGGTCTACCAGTGTGAGCAAAAGTTGAGGGGCGAGTCTTCTGTAACTCAGATAACTTGGAATGTGGTTGATAGGGTTCACGGTGGTTTCCCATATTGATGACATGATTCATCATCTCTTGGTGCTGTTGCTGGCTTTGCTCGAAGAGACGGCATACTTGAGACAGGGCTGCTTCGCTGTCTGGTTGGCTGGACTGACCCTGAGTGAAATTGTTGCTGGTCTGCGTCCCGTAAACCTCTTCTGGCTGATTGGGCATGGAGCGAGTCCATGGGCGAGACATTTTTCCAGTCTGGGGTATTATTTGCAAAACCCATGAGAAAAACTGTGTAGCACAAGAAAAATCTTGCAAAGGTGATAATTAAAGAGGCTTCAAGGTTTTCAAAGAAACACAAATGATTTTACACGGAGAAGAAGTGCTTAACATAAAACTTACATGCGAAAAGCAAACACATGACACAGCACTCAGGATGCGCGTACACATCCTGACATGTTATTTTAAAAACTAGCGTACTACTCCGGAAGGCGGAAAACACAACAGTACAAACTAGCGTACAGATAAAACAACACATCATACAAGCAGGCATAACCCGCGGCTACTCGGTGCTCCCAGTCGGAGATGGTGAAGATCTCCTTCCCCTTGCCAATGGCAAGGCTCAGCGGTCCAGGAGAATCAACCTCCTCCTCTCTAGCTGGCTCCTGGCGCGCGACGCTGCGCGGCGGTGATGGTGCGGGGGCGACTGGTGGTAGAGCGCGGGCGGCAGGCGGTGCGGCTCTGACTGGAGTAGGAGCGATGACTCGGTCGAACTCCTCGGTGGTAGGCAGACGGCGAGCAGTGGCCAAAACGGCCGATGCACACAAGGCTGAAGACGAGACGAATGTCAGAGGCGGCGCCGTGTGGAGAAGCTCCTTCCTGCTGGCAGGACCGCCCCGGACTAAGTCCATGCGGGCAGCCACAAGATCATCTACGAGGTTGTCGAAAGACTCCTCCAGAGCCTTGAGATACTCCACAACCATCTCGATGGCTTCATCTCGTTCTCCCCGATGGCAGGCGAACGCATAGTGGCTGGTGTAAGGCACATGGCATGGGAGGTAGCGGTAGCGACGAGTCTTCATCGTAGGAAGGATGTCCCGAAGGCGAGCTATCGCCTCGCGGGCAGCCATCTGCATGGCATGCCTCTCCATAGGCATGGCCCTTCCCGTAAAACAGAAATGACGAGCAGCAGAACGTCCTCCGCTGAACTGCACCACGGCTTGGTGCATAGACACGTCGTCACTGAGCTTGTGCTGATAGAGCGTGAACTCCGGGCGAGCTGCTGGACCGATCGCGAGCTTGGTGATGGAGACGAGGTGCTTGACAAACCCCTCGGGCACGTTGGTGAACACTCGATTCTCACAGCTGCTGCCAGCCATCTACAAAAGTAGGCAAAAATTCTGAGTAGTCATGTCATAAATTTATGATGACCAACAGAAAATAGCTACAATTGCAAAAATGCTGAAAAAGCACAAGAGACGCTAATAACCGATTAGCGATCGCACCTAGTGGCTTCCTACAGTCAGCCTGGCTCTGATACCAAGCTTGTCACGACCAGTTTTTCAATAAAATATTTATTGAGAGACCAATCCCTTTTACGGACCAGCGAGGAAGAATTCCTTCTCACTAGTAGACAATATCTTGGTCACAGAAGAAAAATACCAGGAGTACTAAATATAATACAAGGTTGAGCAGAGACAGCCCAACAATTTATTACATGCACGCCGCTAAAACAAGGCGGCGGATAGGGTGGCAAACTACTAACTTACGATAATAACGGTGGTGTAAATATCATCGCGAAGCGAGTGATATGATTCCAGGAGACTACAACTCATCGAGCGTCGAAGTGAGACTCGAGGAGACTTATTGCGGGTGGCGGAAGCGTATACAATACAAGTGACCAATGTCCAGGATCGCGCAGGACTGACTGGGACTCCTCTAGGCATCGGACGTGCTATCAAACTCTTCATCCAAGAGATCGCCTTCGTCAACATCTGGCCAAATCAACAAGCCAGGTGAGTACTATGAAAGTACTCGCAAGATAGTTCGGACATAAGATATAACAAATGTAAACATGAAGCATATGAACAAGTTAACCGGTGCGATTAGACATAGCGGAAATAAATACTGGGTGCCAAGCGAGGGTCTGAATGACGCCTCGAGCGGAAACTGCAGAATAGTAATACTGGTGCCAAACGAGTGTCTGAAAGACTCCTCGAGCGGAAAATGCGGAATAATAATGCGGGTACCAAACGAGTGTCTGAAAGACTCCTCGAGCGGAAAATGCGGAATAATAATGCGGGTACCAAACGAGTGTCTGAAAGACTCCTCGAGTGGAAAATGCGGAATAATAATGCCACAGTCGGGCGTCGGGGCGACAGCACATAAAGGGCTTATAACAGAAAATAAAGACAGTACATGCCGCGGTCGGACGTCTGAGCGACATCACATAAAGGGCTTATATTTAAAGTGAGAAACGAGTACACGCCACGGTCGGACGTCTGCGCGACGTCTCATAAAGGGCTTATATCACAACTCATTAATACAATAGTTCGGGAACATAAATAATCATAAGCATGAGACAAATATAAAGTTAGTCCATCCACAGGAAGAACAATAAATCTGAATTTACCACTTGAGCTTGTTCACCGGGGACAAGTTTTTCACACAGATAGATATGGATATAATTCTTACACTGCTTGATCATGGATACGATGATTTGGAAAGAATTTGACTCTGCAGAGTTTGTACTTAACCACAGCCAACGGATTTCAGTAGTCACGGGGACTAGTTCCGTCTACGGTGTTTTGGAAGAAACCCGTCTAACCAGTACACACCCAATTTAACCATCCGAAGCCAGGGATCACCCTCGGCAACACTCAAGAAAAACCTTGAGACGGGGAGGCTACAACCTCGCGTAGCATGGGATCAAATTTCTATACGCGCGCTTTAAGGGGGTGCCCCCCCTCTCGGTCCCAACCGGAAACACCCATGCCCCCTGACCGAATGACTGGCTTTAATCCTGGGCCAAGGTACCATCATCCCGGCCTCTCTGTTTGGTGTGTACATGGAAAGAGGTTACCAACCTACTAAACCGCATCCTGGCAATGAGACATGTGGTAGTACGGAAAGGGGAAAGAACAGTAACGTGGCTACAACCACGTTAACGTCGGAGGAAGTCGGATGACGCAAGGCTGGCATGCTACAACACTACCACCTTACTGCCCTTCATGTCACCACATGATTAGGCCATCTCTCATCAGAGATCATGGCAACTTGGAACATGCGGGAAAAGATCGATAACGTGGCTCCAACCACGTTAACGTCGAAGAAAGTCGGATGACGCAAGGCTGGCATGCTACAACAGTACCACCTTACTGCCCTTCATGTCACCACATGCTTAGGCCATCTCTCATCAGAGATCATCGCAACTTTGGAACAACCGGGTCGTTGCCTTACAAGCAACGGGGTGTTTACCGACGCTATTCTGCCACGCACAAACTCTCACATGAACATGTAAAACACCTGTCATATCAAATGTTCAAAACATGCTTGC
Source organism: Triticum aestivum (assembly GCF_018294505.1). Taxonomy (NCBI): domain Eukaryota; kingdom Viridiplantae; phylum Streptophyta; class Magnoliopsida; order Poales; family Poaceae; genus Triticum; species Triticum aestivum. The sequence continues at coordinate 72,202,027 of NC_057814.1, read as the reverse complement.
CTGGTTTGGAGAAGTCGGAGTCTAGCTCGGCGAAGTTCGCGGCTCCGTCACCTCTCCCGGAACCTACGGCAATCACGAAACGGGTACTAACGTGAAAACCAACACATGCACGGAAACTTTTCCAAATATTTTTCAAATAAATCCCATAAACAACTAGACAAAATTTGAAGATTGTCAGAAAATGAATCACTCAAAAATACCTTTTTATTAAAAAGTTATAAAGGTTTCTGTCCAGGGACTTATCTGTAATGAAACAGAAAAGTTCCAGGGTTTTAACTGAGAAAACAGAAAACGCTTCGGTTGGGAATGCGCAAGCGCAAAGGAGAAAGCGTATTCTGCCCGAAGGCACCAACAGAAAACGGTTCGCGAATAAAAGAACAGAGGCTGACACGCGGGGTCCACATGTCAGGTTTGAAAGGCTGCGGTGGACGCCGGCGTCGAACCACGGCGAGTTAGGAGGGACGGGGGGGTACCAAGAGCTTCAGCGTCCTCTTCCGCGTCGGTGGGTGGTGGACTCGTCCAACGGGGAGCACCACGTCGACGGCGACACTTTCTCCGGCGGACGGCGGCTCGGGTGAGGATGGGGAACTCCGGTGGAGGGCTGCAAGCTTCAAATTGAAGTGCGGGTCAGAAAGAGGGATGCATGGTGAAGCTACTTGCAATAGAATGGAGGCGGAGGAGCACACACGGGGACGAATCGGGCTGGATCCCGTGGCGGGTCGCGGCGGCCGGAGTCGAGGAAGGAGACCTCCTCGGAGCTCTTCTAGTGGCTAGGCGTGCTCTAGGGGGAGTGCAGGGCTGGTGGGTGCTCGAGTTGAAGCTCAGGGCCTCTATTTATAGGCAGATCGACTAGGTGGCCGTGAACGGAGAATCTCCGGCGAGCGATTACGGCGGAGCAGTGGATTGGCAGGGGTTTTGGGCGGCCGGGCAGCATCAGTGGAGGTTACTGGATTCATTTTGCAGCTAAACGGGGTCGGTCTTGGCGTAATGGCGTCGGTCCACGGTGAGGTGACCGCACGGGCTCAACGGCGGCAGAGAGCGCGCTCCGCGCCCTGTGGTTCACGACGAGAGCGGTAGCGCGTTCGGGGGAGTGGAAGGCCACGCGGCGTGCTCCGGTGGTTTGGGCGGCGCTGGGTGGCGTCGTCGGCGCCGTGTCTCCCGCTGGCGCCCGCAAAGCCGCCGCCGGCGTCGGTCACGGGGCGGCGCACCTTCTGCTGCTCGTCGCCGACGCCCGCAAGGCGCCAGGCGTTCGTGCGGTGCAGGAACAAGAGGGCGGGGACGAGCAGAAAGGCGACGCGGTGGCACTGGCGAGATCGACGTCCTCCTCTGAAGAAAACGACAGCAGCCACTTGACTGAATCTCTGAACTTTCTGAACTTTGACAAGGACAGTGCACTGCAGGTGTTCGACAGGAGGCTTTAGCTATGAGATAAATTTTTCTGGAGCTGTAACTTGGTGAGATGACCACTCAAAGCACCCAGGGGCTGCCTGATTTTACTTGGAATTTTTGGAGAAGGTTTGGAATGAATTTCACCAAATTTGACAAATCTGGTCCAAACTTGCAGCAAGTGTAGTTTGAAAATTTTGAACTGAAGACCAGTGGATCTTCATGGTTCTAGGTTGAGGGTACAAGGGACTAGGAGGGGAAAAAGGTTTGGTGCCAAAAATCAAGACAGAAAGTGGAGTTCCTTTGTAAATCTCCAAGTGGTAGAAATAGAAGACAGAAATTTGTTTGAATATAATTTGAATGGAAATAATCACATGGGGAGGTTCAACTTGCTGGATTTGATGCAAATCATGATCCAGAGGTGAGGGAGTGGTTAGGACAGAGGATTTGCACTAATGCCATGGCAAGAAGGAATTGTTGAAAGTGGCAAAGGATTTTCCAAAAGCCATAGTGCAAATTCAAAAAGGTTTTCAAAGGTTATTTTCCCCAAAAGAAAAACATTTTGTCTTGAGTCCAAATGAAAGGCAAGAACTCCCAAGACCAAAGGCAGATCTTGGGTGAATCCAAATAAAACTTTTGCCACAAAGAAAAATATATGAGAGGGAGAGTTCTCTTGAAGAAAAATTTAAATCACTCCCCTCAAGTCAAATAAAATCTTTTGAAAAAAATCCAAATAGAAACTTGGGTGTCACAAATAAACGTACAGTAAGTACTATATTTATATAGAACGAACAAGCTCGAACTATTTTCGCGTAGTTAAAAGTTGAGGGAGGGGCTTTTCCCGGGCAGTACGCGCGGCAGTTTTCCGGTAGGCGGTTTGACAGAGAGACGAGGAGGGTGAGCGAGTGGCGGATTCTCAAACATATTGCTGGAAAGGTCGGGCTGTGCTATTTGACGACGCGTTACTTCTAGAAAGACTTGTGATATGACCACTCACTATAGTCATGAATTACTGGCGCTCCGACCGGGGTGATGCCCCCCTTCCGTTCCGCGCTCTAATCTAGTGCATGACATGTCGACCCGGATGCAGGCTCTCCCACATGTCGGAGTAGTAAGAAGGAGCAAAGAATGATGCGGTATATACTAGTACTACTACTACTACTCAGGTCGGAGGAGTGCGAACCACGGTAGCCCAGTGAACCAGCAGTGCGAACACGGCAGCCCAGTGAACCAGCAGTGCGAACCACGGTAGCCCAGTGAACCAGCAGTAGAAAACAATGTGGTGATATGGCCATAAAAAACAATGTGCTACGATCCACACAGTAGCATGTACAGTAACACTCCTCTTTGTTTGGATCCCTGAGTTAGAGCTAGTTTGGGTTGAAATAGCCTCAAATTATCGAAACAAGAAGGGTTAGTTTGAGCTAGTTTGCTCTAACCCAGCTAAAAAAACTAGCCCGGTGGAGAGGTTCTAAATGGGCTAGTTATCCTCGGGCCCACTGAAAGAGAACTAAAAAAATCTCCCCTGCCCGCACCAGATCCCCCCCTCTCGCACGACTCCTCTCTGTTCCCCATAGGGCCGCCCGCCCAAGAGCCGCTCGCCCTCTCTCTCCTCCGGCCGCCCTCTCCTTCCGGCCTCCGCCGCCCTACTCCGGCCGCCCTCTCCCTCCGGCCTTCGAAGGTCGCCCCGCTCCCCCTTCACCAGTCGTTTTTCTCCCTCTGTCGTGTGCGGCGGCGGTGCATCTACCAGGGAGGTCGCGAGAGGGGTGAGTTTGTTCGTTCCTTCTCTGTCTCATGGCCCCATCATTGATCTTGCTTGCTCTAGCGCTAATTCTGATTTGGAAAAGTAGATCCTAATCAAACTTGGTATAGATTTGTGGTGCACGCATGGAATTGTTTGATGCTGCTTGAGGAGGTAATAAATCTTTCTAGAGGCCCAAAGATTCAGTTCACCTTTCTAGGTATTTCAATTTCAGGCTTGCATTTTTTCTAGAGGCCCAAAGATTCAGTTCACCTTTCTAGGTATTTCAGTTTCAGGCTTGCATTATTTCTAGAGGCCCAAAGATTCAGTTCACCTTTCTAGGTATTTTAGTTACAGGCTTGCATTATTTCTAGAGGCCCAAAGATTTAGTTCCCAGTCAGCGGCAAGCGGCCCTGCTACCCATGCCGGTGTCGACCTCAACTCGCAAGGGCTGGCGTCGGAGGGGTTCCCGGGGCTTGGGCTCTACAGAGCCTTCCTCCAGAGCAACGATGGTGAGCTCCTCCCTCGGTGCGTGAGGGGCTCCAGGCTCCCTCCCTAGGTGAATGACTTCCGTGATGAGTTAGCTCATGCTTTGTTTCATGAAGTGTTTTTTTATTTTGTGAAGCTTGATTGACGACTTGTATGTTTAAGTGGGATATCTCATTTGTATGGACAAAGTAAAAATTATCATGTTTTGCATGCTTGATTTGTATAGATGGTTCGCTTATGTCAACTGTGAGCGGGAGGAGGCCACAAAAGAGCCGGCCACACCAAATCCGGCAGGAAAAGGGTCCAAAGTAGTCAAATGATTGAGAAAGAGCATTTATTGTCAATCTAACCCTGCCATCCATACACCTCTTTGGTTTAGAGTTAGTTCAGGGTTAGAATCTAACTCTAACCTCTAACTGAGTTAGAGTTCTCCTCGTCTCGGTTCATCGCCATCATACTTTCCCCATTCCTGTGTTTTCAGTATCCTGCGAATCAAAGAGGCCCTCTTTTTTGCGGGAAAAATCAAAGAGGCCCTTAGACTGGTTTAGGTCCGGTCATTTTTTATAAACGTGTTATGTCCAAAATTTAATGAACGTGCTCCGGTTTCCATGAAAATAATCCGATTTCATGTAGTAATTCATTCATTTATTTATTCTTCTGCGGGGGGTTTGCATGTAATTCGTGAGGTCTGAAATGTAAAGTACCCCGGCATATGCTCCGAGTCGTGCATGCACTACGACCTAGATGCTCTATGTCCCACATGTCGGCGAATGGGAGTACGTGGAAATAGCTTAGGAGTACATATAGGAGGATAAATGCATGAAAAAATATGTACTGTGAAGCGTAGCTGCGGTTCGAAAAGGAGACCTAAAGTGATGACAGCTATAGGTCGCACGCACCCAACTAATGGTACTAGACATACGACTAATTTTTCCCTCAAAAAAAAAAGAGGCACGAGTGCTCAGTACTCCTATTCTATAAACACGAGTCCCATCTGACAACAGCGTCCGTGCTACAGCTAGCTCTCTCCCTCGTTTCTCTCTTCTAATTCTAAACTCGGCCGACGCCCGGTGGGCGGGGTGGGTTTGCTCAACTGCGGCCCCACCTCACAGTGAAAACGTTACGACTGGAATAAAAATGCCATATACTCCCTCAGTTCCTAAATATAAGCCTTTTTAGATACTATTTCAAATGGAATACAGCATACAGACGTATGTAGACATAGTTTAGAGTGTAGATTCACTCATTTTGCTCCGTATGTAGTAGTCACTTGCTGGAATCTTTAGAAAGACTTATATTTGGGAACGGAGGGAGTACTATACTAATAAAACATTAAGGCCACGAGGCAGTGCAGTGCTGGTTACAGGAGGCAAGAAGAAGAGATGCATCCATCGATGACGTCCACCTCCTCGACTCAGGGCGCCGGCCCACCGAACGGCGCCTAAGTAGCAGCGGCTTTCGTGGCCAGGTCGACGTGCTTCTGAACAATGGCGTCCAAAGATTCTAGCCGCTGGAAGAAGGCCAACGTCTTTCTGTCCTAGCTTGCCTTGTAGTGGCCTATGTAGACGATTTCCTCGTAGACGTGGATGCAGGTCGACGGTTTCTTCCATGGCGAGGCGCTGCGCGGCGAGCGCGGCCTCGAGGTGCACATTCTTCATCGCGACCTCCGGCACCTGCAGGGCCACCAGGGCTTGAAAGAGTTCGTCACCATGGAGGCCGATGAGGGTGGCAGGTAATGAGGAGCCTGGGCGCACGGGCTAGAGCAGTACGGCAAGGTCGTCCGCGTGCTTCTTGACGGCGGTGAACTTGCGGATGGAGTTGACCATCATGTCGTCCATGCAAGAGGCGAAGCCGGCGTCGGCGAGGGCTACGATGCCGGCGGTCGCCAGCACCGTCTGGAAACGCTGCATGGTGCGGGGCCGCAGGCCGGCGCCTTGGATGATTTGGCACAGCTGACTGCCGCTCGCGTCCATCGCCTCCATAGGTGCTTGTGGCTTCTGGTCACTTGGTCTTGGATTGGAGTGAGCAGTGTTGCGCAGAGACTTGGGAGTAGATGGATTGGAGTGGTGCGGCGCCTTTATTATATGAGAGTCCAAACTCTGTTGCATTCACATCGTGCTGGCTCTATTCTGCTTCTCCAATTAATTCCCTCTGCATGTAATTGAGGATGCATCATTGACCGTTCAACGTCTCGGGAACCGCTACCCTCTCCCTCCTTGGCATTCAAGCACCTATGGACCCGTCGACAACGAGGTGCCTATGGTGACTTCGTAAATTTCAAGATGATAGTGCCGTACGTGTGTGCGTTCATAGGGGTGAGTGTATGCGCGTGTATATGAGCGCTTGCGTCTGTACTATGTCAAAAAAATGTAAATGCGTGTCAAAAAGAGACTAGTCAGTATAATCAATATTGTGCACCTCGAAGAGGAAAACGATAGAACTAGTACGTATTTATTTACGGTGCAGATTCACTCATTTAGCTCCATATGTACTCCGTCTCGGTGTAGTCTAGTCACTTGCTGAAATCTCTAGAAGGGCAAATACTCGTTTCTGGTTTACAGGGCTATACTAGCAAGTAGTTGTACGTACTAGTACAATAGTGGGCTCACATAGCAATTTTGTCTCATGCAAGAGCCTGGCTATATGCGCGCTCCAATGTTCGCAACTTCAACGTTCGGTTTGCGCTTGGCTCTTCGCCTCTTCGAGAAGACGAACAATGATGTTACTACTGCTGCTTCTACAGTGTCGAATCCACTGCTGCATGTCCGTCCACCGCGAGCGGGACGGATAGCTTGTTGTAGAAGTACTACTAAGCAAAAGCTTGTCCTCGTTTGCGAGCAACCGCGCGCATGGGCGAGGGAGAAGGCGTGTAGTAAAATCAAGATTCTCCTCGTTGTACGTGTTGACGTGACACATCATAGCACTGGCCCCACATGCTTGCCTCTAAACTTGGCTGAAAGACCCGCAGTGTACAATATATTTGCTGCAACCTCTAACATTTACCCACCACAAATTAAAATATATGTTGTCGTATGCATCGTTCTGATGCAGAGGCCGGGGAGTCCCCCCTTTTCGAAAAAAACAAATTAAAATATATATTCCTGTCTTGACCAGATGAGCGTGAAAACTACAATCACCAAGGTGACAGGTAGGGCCAGAAGCTATTTTAATTTTTTTTTAAACTTTGAGACGGCCACAAAGCATGGAGCCGACCCCAACGATTTTAAGCTTACAGGCACGGTACACGCTATCCTAGACTACTCTACACATGAAACTGCCACACGAGCATCCGGACTGCGTTTGGCTCTTCGCCTCTTCGGGAAGTCGGACAATGATGGAGTACTACTGCACTTGAGGAGTACTACAGTACGCTTCTGGCCATCTGACACCGATTGAACTGCTGCATGTCCACCGCGTGCGGGAGGGAGAGCGTGTAGCGAAAGCTTCTCCTAGTCTTGCCAGCCACCATGCTCATGGGCGAGGGAGGGACGCTCCTGCCTTTGCGTGTATGACAGGTGGGCTCGACGGGTGTGTGGCCAACCTGTCATACAGCCAATGGCAGGTGCAGTTAAGTCCGCGAGGGAGAGGATAATCAAACTTCTCGTTGATGTACGTGTTGACGCGACACATCAAAGCACTGCACTCGATATATTTCAATAATTTGCGTTTACCGATGCATTAATTACAACGCATGCATGCATGTCGTGACTCTCCTTTTGATACTTGCATGTGTTGATTTAATGCACCTTGAAGTAGTATAAAATATGTGACGGTAAAGCTTTGTAATGCCCCGGCCCAAGTCAAGAGATGGTTGTGCACGAGGAGGGCGAGATCATGCAGACCGAACAGGACCCGACGATGGAGCTCTCTAAGGTCTCGATGGACCTCACCGTGCTCCACTGCCCATTGTGCCTCCACCCCTTGACGCCTCTAGTGTATGAGGTTCGAATACACCTCGTCCGCTTGGCTGATTGAGCAAGGTGCAGGTTTCTTGATTGATGTGCTGTTCGATTGATTTCTGCAGTGCAAGGGAGGGCACCTGGCCTGCGCGGACTGCCGCGTCGAGCGCCCCGGGAACCAGCGGCAGTGCCAGAAGTGCGAGCGCGGCGGTGGCTTCGACGTGCGGAGCACGGCGGTGGACTCCGTCCTTTCGTCGGTGAGGATGCAGTGCCCACACGAAGGCTGTGGGCTCTACGTCACTTACCACAAGCTCGCCGATCACCAGAGCGTGTGTCCGCTCGTGCCCTGCAAATGCCTCGTGCCCGTCTGCGGCTACGAAGGCCCACCGTCGGCGCTCTACCACCACATCAGGACCGCGCATCCCATGCCCATGCACAGGATCCAGTACGGCAAGGCGCTCCAGCTGCAAGTGCCACTGTCAGAGCCACGGCTCTTGCTGTTCGCGGAGGAGGATGGCCGCGCGTTTTTCTTGGTCGGCGGCGTGCTCGACATCGGCGCGCCTATCGCCGTGTCGGTCGTCTGCATCAGAGCAGGGGCGTCCGCATGATACGTCTCCAGTGTATCTACTTTTCCAAACACTTTTGCCTTGTTTTGGACTCTAACTTGCATGATTTGAATGAAACTAACCCGGCTAACACTGTTTTCAGCAGAAATGCCATGATGTTGTTTCATGTGTAGAAAACAAAAGTTCTCAGAATGTCCTGAAAATCCACGGAGGCACTTTTTGGAAAATATAAAAAATACTGGCGAAAGAATCAAGACTAGGGGCCCACACCCTGTCCACGAGGGTGGGGGGCGTGCCCTCCCCCTTGGGCGCGCCCCCTGTCTCGTTGGCCCCCTGGAGCTCCGCCGACCTCAACTCCAACGCTATATATTCCGTTTCGCGGAGAAAAAATCAGAGAAAAGTTTCATCGCGTTTTACGATACGGAGCCGCCGCCAAGCCCTAATCTCTCTCGGGAGGGCTGATCTGGAGTCCGTTCGGGGCTCCGGAGAGGGGGATTCGTCGCCGCCGTCATCATCAACCACCCTCCATCACCAATTTCATGATGCTCACCGCCGTGCGAGAGTAATTCCATCGTAGGCTTGCTGGACGGTGATAGGTTGGATGAGATTTCCCATGTAATCAAGTTAGTATTGTTAGGGTTTGATCCCTAGTATCCACACTATGTTCTGAGATTGATGTTGCTATGACTTTGCTATGCTTAGTGCTTGTCACTAGGGCCCGAGTGCCATGATTTCAGATCTGAACCTATTATGTTTTCATGAATATATGTGTGTTCTTGATCCTATCTTGCAAGTCTATAGTCACCTATTATGTGTTATGATCCGACAACCCCGAAGTGACAATAATCGGGATACTTCTCGGTGATGACCGTAGTTTGAGGAGTTCATGTATTCACTATGTGTTAATGCTTTGTTCCAGTTCTCTATTAAAAGGAGGCCTTAATATCCCTTAGTTTCCGCTAGGACCCCGCTGCCACGGGAGGGTAGGACAAAAGATGTCATGCAAGTTCTTTTCCATAAGCACGTATGACTATATTCGGAATACATGCCTACATTACATTGATGAACTCGAGCTAGTTCTGTGTCACCCTATGTTATAGCTATTACATGAGGAATCGCATCCGGCATAATTATCCATCACTGATCCATTGCCTACGAGCTTTTCACATATTGTTCTTCGCTTATTTACTCTTCCGTTGCTACTGTTACAATTACTACAAAACCCAAAAATATTACTTTTGGTACCGTTACCTTTATTTCCATATTACTTTGCTACTAAATACTTTGCTGCAGATACTAAGTTATCCAGGTGTGGTTGAATTGAGAACTAAACTTCTAATACTCAAGAATATTCTTTGGCTCCCCTTGTGTCGAATCAATAAATTTGGGTTGAGTACTTTACCCTCAAAAGCTGTTGCGACCCCCTACACTTGTGGGTTGTCAAGACTAATTTCTGGCGCCGTTGCCGGGGAGCATAGCTCTATTCTTTGAGTCACTTGGGATTTATATCTGCTGGTCACTATGAAGAACTTGAAAGACAACAAAACAAAAATTTATCCCTCAACTACGAGGGGAGGTAAGGAACTGCCATCTAGCTCTGCACTAGATTCTCCTTCTGTTTTGAGTAAGCTTGCGACACCTAAACCTGCTACTGCTATGAACTCTGATATGTCACATGTTATTGATGATGTCACTTTTGCTATGCATGATGCCCATGATGAAACTACTTCTTTGCATGATACTACTGTGCCATTAGGTGAATTTCTTGATGAACAACTTGCTAGGGCTAGAGAGAATGAAATTATTGAAGATGCTATTATTAATGATAGTGATGATGAAAGTCCTCCCAATGATTATGAATTGCCTGTTGTTCCTGAGGGTTATGTTATGAATGAAGAAGCTGCTAGAGCTATCTTTGCTTGCAATGATAGATATGATCTAAAGAAATTATTAGCTAAATGGAAGCAGCAGTCTCTTAATGCTAGAATGAAACCTGACCCTGCCTTTGCTACTTCACCTATCTGTGTTACTGATAAGGATTATGAATTCTCTGTTGATCCTGAAATTATTACTTTAGTTGAATCTGATCCTTTTTATGGCCTTGAATCTGAAATTGTTGTGGCACACATCTTACCAAGTTGAATGATATAGCTACCCTGTTTAGTCATGATGATAAATCTCACTATTATTATATCCTTAAGATATTCCCATTCTCATTAAAGGGTGATGCTAAGACTTGGTATAATTCTCTTGCTCCTGGTTGCGTGCGTAGTCCCTAGGATATGATTTATTACTTCTCTGCTAAATATTTCCCTGCTAATAAGAAACAAGTTGCCTTGCGGGAAATATATAATTTTGTGCAAATCAAAGAAGAGAGTCTCCCACTAGATTGGGGGAGGCTTCTCCGATTACTTAATGCTTTGCCAGATCATCCTCTCAAGAAAAATGAAATACTTGATATCTTTTACTATTGAATAATATGTTGTGCTGGTTGTGTTTTCAGGGAAAGAACAGTCGACGAAGCTGAATTACTATTGAATAATATGTTGACTAATGAAAATAATTGGACTCTTCCTGAGCCAATTCCTGAGGCAGTTCCTGAACCAATTGAGCCAGCTCCCAAGCCTATTCCTAAACCCACTCCGAAGAAGAGAGGCATTTTATTTCTCAGTCCTGAACATATGCAAGAGGCAAAGAAATCAATGAAAGAAAAAGGTATTAAAGCTGAAGATGTTAAGAATTTACCACCTATTGAAGAAATACATGGTCTTAATATACCGCCTGTTGAAGAACCACATTATCTTGATAACTCGACACGGGTAGTAAAGGTAAATTCTCTCTATAGATATGATAAAGTTGAAATCCCCTCTACTAAATTTCATAGCCCATGTTTAGATGAATTTGATGACTTTATGGTTAGGCAAGAAAGTTTTAATGCTTATGTTGGTAGAGAGTTAAAGAATAATGCTTTCAAGATAGGACGCGTGAGCGATAATATGGCTAGAGTTAAAGGTGACCTCAACCTCATTAGCAAATATGCTTCTATGGTTGCTACTCAAGCTGAGCAAGTACTTAAAGCTCAAAATGATTTGCTTGATGAATTAAATAATAAACATGACTTTGCTGCTAGAGTGGCTACTAGAACTGGTAGAATGACTCAGGAACCTTTGTATCCTGAAGGCCACCCTAAGAGAATCGAGCAAGATTCTCAGAGAAACAATTTAGAGGCACCTAGTTCTTCCAAAAAGAAGAAAAAGAAAAATGATAGGACTTTGCATGCTTCTAGTGAACCTACTGTAGACACACCTGAGAATCCCAATGATATTTCTATTTCTGATGCTGAAACACAATCAGGTGATGAACATGAACCTAGTGATAATGTTAATGACAATGTTCATATTGATGCTCGACCTAGCAAAAATAATGAAGTAGAGATTGAACCTGCTGTTGATCTTGATAACCCACAATCAAAGAATCAACGATATGATAAGAGAGATTTAGTTGCTAGGAAACACGGTAAAGAAAGAGAACCATGGGTTCAGAAACCCATGCCCTTTCCTCCCAAACCATCCAATTCAAAGGATGACGAGGATTTTGAGTGCTTTGCTGAAATGATTAGACCTATTTTCTTACGTATGCGTTTAACTGATATGCTTAAAGTAAATCCTTATGCCAAATATATGAAGGATATCATTACAAATAATAAAAAGATACCGGAAGCTGAAATTTCCACCATGCTTGCTAATTACACTTTTAAGGGTGGAATACCAAAGAAACTTGGAGATCCGGGGGTACCAACTATACCATGCTCCATTAAAAGAAATTATGTTAGAACTGCTTTATGTGATCTTGGAGCCGGTGTTAGTGTTATGCCTCTCTCTTTATATCGTAGACTCGAATTGAATAAGTTGACACCTACTGAAATATCTTTGCAAACGGCTGATAAATCAACTGCTATACCTGTCGGTATTTGTGAGGATGTGCCTGTTGTAGTTGCAAAATTCACTATCTTAACGGACTTTGTTATTCTTGATATTCCCGAGGACGATAGTATGTCGATTATCCTTGGTAGACCTTTTTTGAATACTGCAGGGGCTGTTATTGATTGCAACAAAGGCAATGTCAGTTTTCATGTTAATGGTAATGAGCATACGGTACACTTTCCGAGGAAACAATCTCAAGTTCATAGCATCAATTCTATTGGGAAAGTTCCAACTATCATTTTTGGAGGTTTTGAATTTCCTCTCCCTACTGTCAAGAAAAAGTATGATATTCTTATTATTGGGGATTTTCATATCCCCGTTGAGGTAACTTAGTGTTATTCGAATTTCTCCGGTTCCGTGTTATTCGGAATGAGTTTGTTAACAAGACTTGATCAACCTTGTTAGTGGATTCATTTTGATGATCACGAGATGGATGAAACTAGAAGGCACAACCTTCTGTACCCTCTTTTTACTTTCTGTTATTTAGAATAAATAAAGCAAAAATAGAATTATCTGTCTGTTTTCTGAATTATCCATGCAATAAAAAATATCCTGAAAATAAAAGTGCTCCAAATGCCCTGCCAATTTAGTATGATTTTTTCTGGAATATTTGAGGATTTTAGGGAAATCACTGTAGGAGGGGCAAGCACCATGCCACGAGAGTGGAGGGCGCACCCACCCGACCTGGGCACGCCCTCCTGTCTCATGGGCCCCTGGTGTCCCCCCTCCACTTATGCCAGCACCCACACACTCCATCTTCTTCCCAAAAAATCCCCATCCAGCTCAAGCACGAGTTCTAGCTCATTTTGCTGCGATTTTCGATCTCCTTGCTCAAAGCTCCTTTCACAAAACTGCTTTGGGAGATTGTTGCTTGGTATGTGACTCCTCCATTGGTCCAATTAGTTTTTCTTCTAGTGCTTTATTCATTGCAAATTTTTGCTGCATAGGTGACCATGTTCTTGAGCTTGCATGTCAAATTTATGAGGTCCCAAGTAATTCTAATGCATGATATAGGCTCTAGGCACTTGTAGGAGTAGTTGCTACCAATCTTGTTTAGTTTTATTCACTTTTATTTTGAAGTTACTAAAATTTCAGAAATTTTCAGAAAATGTTAAGGAAACTTTTGAGGGGCTCTTCTAGCCAAGGCTCTCAAGAAAAACAGGCTAAAGAGAAGGAAAAAGCCAAGTACAATCTTCCTCGCTTAGCGGAAGTGAGGCCGTGTGAATGGCCATGCGATAATTTCTTGAAAGAAGCTGGAATTCATGAAGATTTTTATTCTTTGATCGAGAAAGCAGGCCTCGGCGGTTTCCTCCATGACCGGATCGATCAGTATCTCTTACTCACCAATACTTTCGTGCAAAATTTTTATTATTATCCTAAGAAGTCCCCGCCTTCAGTATCATTTCATTTATATGATGAATTCAGAGAAATGTCTTTACATGATTTTTGTGCGGTATGTAGGATACCCTATGAGGGAGAATTAGAGGAACCCCATCGTAAAGATGTGGATGGCTTTGTTAACACTATAGCTGTACAGGAGCCCAAGAAGGGTTCCGAGGCGAAAATCTCTAGCATACACTTTCATGTTTTACGTTACTTTGCCATATTTGCTAGTAGATTCTTGATTGGTCGTGGAAATAGTGGAAACCTTAGTGTTCCTGATATTATCATTCTTCAACATGCTTTGTTTGGAGACAATAGTTTTAGTATGGGTGCCATCATTGCTAAGCGGCTAAGCCTGAATCGTACAAAAGGCCCCATATTTGGAGGTATCTATGCTTCACGTCTTGTTAGACATTTTCAGATACCTATTAGGCACCATGAGAAAGAAGAGATAAAATTGCCTCCTTACATTTTAGATTACAAGAGCATGGTAGCACACGCGTTTATTGTTGACAACAAAGAAAAGATGCTCTTGTATAACCTTAGATTTAATAAGAACCACAATGAGACTATTATTTTGCCTGCGCCTCTGTTGTTTGATTTGATTGCAGATAATTTTCTTGTTACACTGAAAGCGGTGTACGCTCATTGAGGCCAAGCATCCACTCCAGAGCCTGAGCCGGACCCCCCACTGGACCCTTATCGGCCATCCTGTTATCAGTGGGATCCAGAGGGGATCGCCAGTCAGTGGCAATACGATGACACTCCTCATTTCACCGGGGAGAGTAGCCGTGATCCATGGGCATAGACCAACTTAGGCCAAAATCCTAAGATTGGGGGAGTACGTATTTCTCACCGACTTTACATTCATGTTTACACACTAGTTGTCGGTGCTCATACTCTTTCATTGTATTATCCATGCTAGTTTAATTTTCTTTTTCTAGCTTTCTTCTTGTGTGTTTGATAAACCTTAAGAAAAACCAAAAAAATTAGTTAGTTTAATTTCCATGCTTGTAGTAGAAATTAAAATGAAAACCCAAAAAGATTTTTCGTTCTTCTTTTACTTGTTGGGAGCTTTCCCGTGTAAATAGTTTTATTTTATTTTCTTTCCTTGGGGGTCGAGAAGACCAAATTGAAAATGTTTAGTGGCTCTCATATGCATGATTGTTTATTTAACTTAGAGCCCGTATTATCCTGTCTTCTCTCTTGAGTTGAATGCTTGCAGATTCCAGCTTAGTCCAATGCACGTGCACTATTATTATTATACACATCGTTCGGTCGCGCAAGTGAAAGGCAATAATGACGATATATGATGGACTGATTGAGATGAGAGAAGCTGGTATGAACTCGACCTCTCTTGTTTTTGTAAATATGATGAGTTCATCGTTCCTGGTTCAGCTTATTATGAAGTAAACATATTTGCAATGACATTTAGAGATTATAGTCGCTTGTGCCATGCTTGATTTGCTATGAGTTATAATGGTTTCCTTGCGTGCCAACATGCTATTAGAATGATTGTGATGTGGTATGATGGGACAGTATCCTCCTTTGAATGAATTGAGTGACTCGACTTGGCACATGTTCACACATGTAGTTGAAAAAAAATCAACATAGCCTTCATGATATTTATGTTCATTGTAGATTATATCCTACTCATGCTTATACTCGGTGTAAATTAATTTTAATGCATGTTTATGACTGTTGTCGCTCTCTCAGTTGGTCGCTTCCCAGTCTTTTGCTAGCCTTCACCTGTACTAAGCGGGAATACTGCTTGTGCATCCAAACTCCTTAAACCCCAAAGTTATTCCATACGAGTCCACCATATCTTCCTATATGCGGTATTTACCTGCCGTTCCAAGTAAATTTGTATGTGCCACACTCCAAACCTTCAAATGAAATTCTGTTTTGTATGGTCGAGCAGCTCATGTTTCAACTAGGGCTGCCTATATCTTCCATGCTAGGTGGGTTATTCTCAAGAGGAGTGGACTCCGCTCCTCATTCACGAGAAAGGGCCGGTAACCGGGATGCCCAGTCCCATGTTCCAAAAGGATCAAAGCAAATCAAAATAATTAAACAAAACTCCCCCAGGGCTGTTGTTAGTTGGAGGCACTCGTTGTTTCGAGCAAGCCATGGATTGATGCTTGTTGGTGGTTGGGGGAGTATAAACCTTTACCATTCTGTTTGGGAACTGCCAATAATGCATGTAGAATGGAAGATACAGCCATCTCATAGTTGTTGCGTTGACAGTGAAAGTATGCCGCTCAAAATGTTATTCAACCTCTATTTTAAAAATCGAGCTCTGGCACCTCTACAAATCCCTGCTTCCCTCTACGAAGGGCCTATCTATTTACTTTTATGTTGAGTCATCACCTTCTTATTAAAAGCACCCGCTGGAGAGCACACTGTCATTTGCATTCATTATTGTTGGTTTATATTGGGTATGACTTGACTGGATCTCTTTTACCATGAATTACAATGTTTAGTCAGTCCTTGATCTTTAAAGGTGCTCTGCATTTATGTTTTGCGGTCTCAGAAAGGGCTAGCGAGATACCATTTTGTTATATCATGTTATGATTATTTTGAGAAAGTGTTGTCATCCGAGTTTTATTATTATGGCTCGCTAGCTGATTATGCTATTGATATGAGTAATTGTGAGACCTAGGTGTTATTGTGAGTATGGTTAGTTCATAATATTTGCTGAAACTTGAATGCTGGCTTGATATATTTGCAACAACAAGAGCAAACAGAGTTTGTAAAAGTTTTTCTTTATCACTTTCAGTTTATCAACTGAATTGCTTGAGAAGAAGCAAAGGTTTACGCTTGGGGGAGTTTATACGTCTCCAACGTATCTACTTTTCCAAACACTTTTGCCCTTGTTTTGGACTCTAACTTGCATGATTTGAATGAAACTTACCCGGACTAACGCTGTTTTCAGCAGAATTGCCATGATGTTGTTTCATGTGTAGAAAACAAAAGTTCTCGGAATGTCCTGAAAATCCACGGAGGCACTTTTTGGAAAATATAAAAAATACTGGCGAAAGAATCAAGACAAGGGGGCCCACACCCTGTCCACGAGGGTGGGGGGCGCGCCCTCCCCCCTGGGCGCGTCCCCCTGTCTCGTGGGCCCCCTAGAGCTCCGCCGACCTCAACTCCAACGCTATATATTCCGTTTCGCGGAGAAAAAAATCAGAGAGAAAGTTTCATCACGTTTTACGATACGGAGCCGCCGCCAAGCCCTAATCTCTCTCTGGAGGGCTGATATGGAGTCCGTTCGGGGCTCCGGAGAGGGGGCTTCGTCGCCGTCGTCATCATGAACCATCCTCCATCACCAATTTCATGATGCTCACCGCCGTGCGTGAGTAATTCCATCGTAGGCTTGCTGGACGGTGATGGGTTGGATGAGATTTCCCATGTAATCAAGTTAGTTTTGTTAGGGTTTGATCCCTAGTATCCAATATGTTCTGAGATTGATGTTGCTATGACTTTGCTATGCTTAATGCTTCTCACTAGGGCCCGAGTGCCATGAGTTTAGATCTGAACCTATTATGTTTTCATCAATATATGTGTGTTCTTGATCCTATCTTGCAAGTCTATAGTCACCTATTATGTGTTATGATCCGACAAACCCGAAGTGACAATAATCGGGATACTTCTCGGCGATGACCGTAGTTTGAGGAGTTCATGTATTCACTATGTGTTAATGCTTTGTTCCGGTTCTCTATTAAAAGGAGGCCTTAATATCTCTTAGTTTCCGCTAGGACCCCGCTGCCACGGGAGGGTAGGACAAAAGATGGCATGCAAGTTCTTTTCCATAAGCACGTATGACTATATTCGGAATACATGCCTACATTACATTGATGAACTGGAGCTAGTTCTGTGTCAGCCTATGTTATAGCTATTACATGAGGAATCGCATCCGGCATAATTATCCATCACTGATCCATTGCCTACGAGCTTTTCACATATTGTTCTTCGCTTATTTACTCTTCCGTTGCTACAGTTACAATTACTACAAAACCCAAAAATATTACTTTTGCTAGGGTTACCTTTATTTCCATATGACTTTGCTACTAAATACTTTGCTGCAGATACTAAGTTATCCAGGTGTGGTTGAATTGACAACTCAACTGCTAATACTCAAGAATATTCTTTGGCTCCCCTTGTGTCGAATCAATAAATTTGGGTTGAGTACTTTACCCTCGAAAGCTGTTGCGATCCCCTACACTTGTGGGTTATCACCCCACTGCCGCACTATGTGGCCAAGCTGTGGGCAAACGGCCCGCCGGGGGAGCCCAAAGGCACGACCGACGCCGTCAAGGTGGAAATGGAGGTGACAAGCAGCAAGGATCCCAGCGACGTCGACGTGCAGGAGCTGACCTTCTTCACAGTTCCGACCAAGCTGCTGGCCGGGGCTAAGCTGGTGTCCCTCCACATTCAGATTGACAAGCTCACGTCCTAAATGTTTCTACAGTGCCTTCTGTTTATCTTAGTAATATGCTAATATAGGGATTACGTCGGTCTACTTTAGCTTAAGAAATGGTGGGTTTTGGTGGCGATGTAGCAATTACTTCGACATCAGATCAGTAATTTCGAACAGTCGAACGGATATTTTGTGTCTGTTGGATATAAAGTTCCTTTGGGCAAGAAGTACTACTTGTCATCAAAATGGATAAAAGGAGATGTATGTAGACGTATTTTAGTTCTAGATATGTCCCTTTTTATCCATTTTGATGACAAGCACTCCCTCCGTTCCACAATACATGCCTTCCATTTGTCAAAATATAGATGTATCTAGACATGTTTTAGTATATAGGTACATCCATGATAGAACCAATCGGATGGTTGAGAACACTACAATTCATAGCTACAGATGCGTGTGTGACTCCCAGATGCAGAGGCTGGGGGTCATCATCCTCCTTTTCGAGAAAAAACAGACGCTTGTGTGAGAGGATGAGTGCGTGCGTGCACCTCTTCTCTTCCTGTATAACGTACTAAACTCAGAGTACAAGTTTTTGTGGGTGGCACGATGGTGCGTGCGAGAAGTCCCGAGAGATAGGTTTAATGCGTCTGAAAAAAAGACTAGCATAGAGCTCGCCACTGGGCTATTCCTGTTGAACGCCCCATTAACCGTAAGATATGTATACGACAGTGCCAATTATTGCACGTACACAGCAGTACTCCCTCCTTTCCGGTTTATAGGGCTTAATTCAAAAATCTCACCAACCAAGATGGTGAGTGGTGGAATATTTTTTGTAGTTTGCAAAAAGCACCTAATTAATGCTCTTGTTTTTCTCAAAAAATTATGTTTATCAATGCATTAATTGCAATGCATGCATGCATAAAGTACATGCATTGGTCAATTTTCTCTTAATACTTGCATGCAATGATTTAATGCACCTTGGAATCTGAACATGTGATGGGGAACAACCAAATTGAGCCTTATAAAATGGAAAAACTAAAGTTTTGAGATAAGCCCTATAAAACCGGAAAGGAGGGAGTAGAAAAAGAACTACTCCATCCGGGAATAGTGACGCACTTCGAAACTAGTAGAACCGTCAATAAATTTTGAGCTTGCGTCTCGTCACATTCCAAATTACTCCACGCTATATTGAATTGCAAACCTGTTCACACCGATCACAACCTAAACTGTTTCCCACTTAGGAGGGTATTAGTACCATGCTATATTGAATTGCAAACCTGTTCACACCGATCACAACCTAAACGGTTTCCCACCTAGGAGCGTATTAGTACTCGGTTATAAATACTAGTATGCCAAGATGACTGCACATTCCTCCTCAACACCTCATCCACAAAAACACATTCAGCATCCTTCCCTGGCATCTGCCATGGCCAGCGTGAGTTCTGGGTCGAGAGATTGCCACCAGGGAGAGGCGAGCATGGAAGCGGAAGCACAAGAGATGTCCCGCCTCGTTGCGAGAGCAGCCGACATGTCCCGCCGCGCAGAAGTAGCAGCACAGAGGTCCTGCCGCGCCGTCGATGGAGCAGACTGGTCCGGCCGCGCCGCGGAAGCAGCAGAGATGTCCCGCCACGCCGCGAATGCAGCAGAGATGTCCCGCCGCGCCGTGGCGGCCTGGGAAAATTTCTTGCGGGCAGGCGACGACTGTTATAGGCGCATGCATGCGATCGTCCATAGCAAGATGGATCAGATCTTCGGCTAGGCGAGGTTGCAGGACGACATGAAAGCCTCGTTTGAACAGGCTACCGGCATCATCCGGCAACTAAGGGAGGGCAATGAGAGGCTTCGGGCCGAGCGCGACCTGCTGAGTGAGAAGATCGTCCGAAGTACAGACCAGCAGGAGGAGACCAGTGCCTCGTTGAAGAGGACCGGCGTCATCGTCAAGAAACTTATGGACGAGAATGACATGCTCCGCAACGAGCGCCAAAGGCTGATGGAGGAATCCGTGGATGTTCTCAAGCAGCGTCTTCAGGACACAAAAGAGCTCATCGCCGCTCGCCGCGGAGACTAGTTCCCGCGGCCTACAGCAACGCATCAAAAAAGTACAGATCAGCGAGCCAGATCCTTGTCTTCCTTCTTCTTTTGACCTTGTGTATTTCGGGCATAGCCGCATGTGGCTTTTTTAATTATCTTTCTAATTATGTAGGACAATTAATCGTCCTTATATATTCATCAGTCTTTCTAAAAGTTGCAGTAGATGCTATATAGGTCCGTCGGATCTTACATCAAGATCCGTGCTTTCAGATTTTCTTTTTTCTCTCTTTAATCTCAGTCGAGTGAGACATAGCCACACCATTAAACAGAGGCTCGGGCGCCATTGATGGAGACCTTGGGAGAGAGGTGGACGGCAGATGGAGGTCATAGGGCTCTCCTCCCGATAAGCATGCGCAGGGGTATGATCGCACGCCTCTCGTACTCAAATAGCTACCCTGCACGACGCCTCCTAGCTAATAAAAAATGGGGATGCGTGGCGGCACGTAAATGGTACTACTAAGTAGAACGCCCACGGTTTCAATAATACTTATGTTTCCGATTGTAACGTGACAGCACTTGTTCCAAAATGACTTTGTTGATTGTTAATGTGTGCGCCTTCGCAAATCGGACTGCAAAATTACCATAGCATGTTGGTGCCATGTCATGGCACCAAGCCAAGTTTCATTATTTTCATGCGTGTTTTGGATTTACAGGAATTAAAAAACTAAGTTTCTCAATGTTTCCAACCGAGCCACGACGCCCAGAATTTTGAATTTCATTCCCATTTCTTGCATGGAACCTAGAAATTTACCCGAGGACACACATGTGATTTTTCAACCACCTTTGGTGCATTGGAACATGTGCTTGTATTTCAAATTTGAATTATGCACACAAAGGTGACATGTTCCCTCCCAGAACCACGAGCCTTCTTGAGAGAAGCTCCGATTTGCAAGAAGCTTATACCAAAATTTGTTCCTGTTCGGCCAATTTTTTTTACCACGGCATGGTACTACCATGACATGACACCATGCCAAGTTTCATGATTTTAAAACCAAGTTTCTCAATGTTCTCGACCGAGCCACGATGCCCAGATGTTTGAATTTTATTCTCATTTTTTGCACGGGACCTAGAAATTCACCCGAGGACACAAATGTGATTTTTCAACCAACTTTGGTGCACGGGAGCATGTGCTTGTAGTTCAAATTTGAAGTATGCACATTAAATGACCAAAAACTCAATTAATGTCTAAATAAGGCCAAACGAAGCCGGAATAATTCCAAAATTTAACAGGGCACTCATGTAGTTCTATGTTGCCTTTGTAAATAAACTCAAGGGGGGCAGCGTATATCGTTTCGCACTCAAAGGTGGCACGTTCCCTCTCAGAACCACGAGCCTTCTTGAGAGAAGCTTCGGTTTGCAAGAGGCTTATACCAAAATCTGTTCCTATTCGGCCAATTTTTTTACCACAGCATGGTAGTACCATGACATGACACCCGTGCCAAGTTTCATGATTTTCAGACGTGTTTTGGATTTACAAGAATTTTAAAACCAAGTTTCTCAATGTTCTCGGCCGAGCCATGATGCCCAGATGTTTTAATTTTATTCTCATTTCCTGCATGGGACCTAGAAATTCACCCGAGGACACAAATGTGATTTTTCAACCAATTTTGGTGCACGAGAGGATGTGCTTGTAGTTCTAATTTGACTTATGCACATTAAATGACCAGAAACTCAATTAATGTATAAAAAATGACAAACGAACCTGGAATAATTCCAAAATTTAACAGGGCACTCATGTAGTTCTATGTTGCCTTTGTTAAGAAACTCAAGGGGGGCAGCGTATATCGTTTCACACTCAAAGGTGGCACGTTCCCTCTTAGAACCACGAGCTTCCAAATCAGCCCAATTTTTTACCACAACATGTTAGTGCCAAGACATGACACCATGCCAAGTTTCATGATTTCCAGGCGAGTTTTGGATTTACATGAATTTAAAATCTAAGTTTCTCGATGTTCTCGGCCGAGTCATTACGCCCAGATGTTTGAATTTCATTCTCATTTCTTCCATGGGACCTAGATATTCAACCAAGGACACACATGTGATTTTACAACCCACTTTGGTGCACCGGAACATGTGCATGCAATTCATATTTAGATTATGCACATTAAAAGTCCAGAAACTCAATTAATGTATAAAAAGGCCAAATGAACCCCAATTTATTCCAAAATTTAACAGGGCACTCATATAGTTCTATGTTGCCTCTGTAAAGAAAATTAGGGGGGAGGCAGCGTATATCGTTTCGCACACAAAGGTGACACGTTCCCTCTCGGAACCACGAGGCTTGTTGGGAGAATCTCCGGTTTTGCAAGAAGCTTATACCAAAACTTGTCCCAATTCAGCCAAAAATTATACATATGAAAACAAGGTTTAGATTATCCCGAACATCTCGCTACCTAGACCAATAATGTACTACAATTTGAATTCAACATAAAATGGATACAAATATTTGAATTGGAGAGCGTATGGTACATGTAGTTCATAGTGAAATATGATTACTACTATATGCATGTTTTTTGTTATCAAGATAATATTTAAATTATTGTATAACTTGACAACAATCGTATTCAAATAAGGAAAATCGTTTCAAATTTAGTCCATATGGTAGACGACAATATATATGTTCACATGGTGGAGTAAAATGTTCATATATGATGGAAGATCAAAATGTACGACTACATCAATTACAAACCGTAAGGTCACCTAACGATATATTCGAATTCAACATAACGTGGATTCAAAAATTGAAACTCGAGATCCTGGCATCTGTAATCATATAAAAAGGGACATTACTCTTTCTGTGGTGGGAATTGATTTGTTTTTTGTTGTTGTTGAGGGAAGTGCGAATCGATTTGGTACTGTGCAGGGTAATCTTGTTCTCCCGATATTTTTTTACATTTTTCTTGTAGTTTTTTCAATGGCATCTATAGCAATATAGTAAAAGGGGACATGACTCTCTTGTGTCTTGTATGAATTATTTTTTTACACGTTAAGTTTGTTCTGCCGAACAAGGAATCCGCACCTTGTTATCCCAAAATTTTCAAGCTCGAGTATCTTTTGTCTCAGCTGCTTTGAAACTCCCGCCTCTTCAACCCGCGCCGCGCCTTGTTATCCCGAAATTTGGACGTGCGCGAGAACTCCCTCATCATCCGAAATCAGTCCCGCAGCCCAGACACGCGAAATCCCCCTTCTACCCCTCAGTCGGAAATGAAGCTCCACGTCGCGGTGTCAAAATCGGTGGGGGTCCGCTGGTAACTTACCCTACATTTCGGACAAGCGCGTCATTAAGCTTGGCTCCCCCTCCCCCTTCGCCCTCCCATTCGTACACCGAGGCCGCCCAGCCGGAGACTCTTCCCCGACTACGTCGTCCACCACAACAGCTCGCCGTCCCTCATCCACCATACCGGATGAGGATCTGTTGTCGATCTCGTCATCCCGCCGGATCAGCCGCCCCGTCCTCCACCTCCAAGGAGCTTCCCCGATGTTCGCCTCGTCTATCGCGCCACCTCAATCCCCACAGCACCGTCTTGACCTGCCCCACCGGAACCACAACATCCTCACCAATTCCTCCGATGAAGCGGAGGCCAACTTAGCGTCACCAAGGAGGTTCTGCACTCACCGATGCATTTTATCTTTTATTCGATCTCACGGGGCTGCTGGTGCTCGATACCGAGCAGACATGGCGGGTCTCCATCGATGGCGCCGTCGCCGTCCACATCATCCACGGCGTCTCTCCCCCATGTCGTTGCTTCCTCGGCGGTGACTTCCACGACGGCACTAGCTGCAGCTGCTCCGGCTCTCGCTCGCACTGCGGCTCTGTTCTTGCTGTCGGTCGCGCTGCTGCACTGCTCTTGCTTTCGTTCGTGCTGCTGCCCTGCTCTTGCTCTCGCTTGCACTGTTGCTGCTGTTGCACGACCTCCGGCAGCTACAGGAGTTGCTGCTTTAGCTCTCGCTCGCGGTGCTACTTCACGACTTGCTCTCTGCTAGTGCGTTCCCTGCTCGAGCGTCTGCTGATTTAGATCACTGCTTCTCTGCTACTAGTGCTCGAACGCCCTAAACATCTATTGCAATGCTCTGTTACTAGTTCAATCAGTTTCGACAGTAAAATTCAGTTTCGACTGTAAAGTTCATTTTCTTCAGTTAAGTTCAGAGTGAACAGTACTTACAGCATCTGTCGAAGCGGCCATGGCGCGGCTGATGCGTTTTACATCTAGCACCTTTTGGTGATGTATTTTACATCATCTATTGCAGATGATATTAGGGTCCCACTTCAGATTAACGTTGTCTGTCTTGTCCAGCTTCAGCCTCGTCGCCGTACACCTTAGTGGAGCTGCTCCAACGACGGAACCGTCCATCACAGCGGAGCAGTTGTAACATCCCAAAATTCTAAATTTTGGAATGTTATATAAAATAAATTATTATGATTGTTTGTTTGATTGATTGACTGAAAGTGAGTGAAATTTGAAACTTTTGAAGTTGGATGAGAGGGAACGAAATGACTTTCCCAAACTTTCATCCTTGCATTTTATCTCAATGAATTCAAATTCATTTCAACACAAAACCCCAGAGTGAAGATGACATGACTTCTTCCATTTGAAATCCAAAGGGTTTTTGAAAAGATTTGAATTCCAGTTGGCAATATTTCAAATTCTAAAAAAAAACTTTATGCAACTCAATGATTTTCATGAGAGAAGATAAAATGACTTCTTCAATTATATGAAATATGAGTTGGAAGTCAAAAAGAATCAAATTGAAAGACATTTGAAAGTATTTTGAAACTCCCTTTCAAATTTGGAATTATTTGGATTTTATTCAAATTATTTTTCTCCTAAAAATAAATAAATGGAAATAAGGGTAAAATGATTCCATTCAATGGAAAATTAGGATAAAATAATTTTGAAATAATTATGGTATTTTAAAAATGATTTTTGTTGGATTTTAATGCAACAGTAGCACTGTTTGCTTTATTTGATTTTTTGTGTATTTTATTTGAACCTGGAAAATAGTTCATGTTTTAGGAAATGTTTTTCTGAAAATTTTGATATATTATATGCCTATATAATTTTTATTATTATTTGTTGTTTCTTTTTATTTTGTTGTCTGTGAAAAGAATAAAAAGAAAATCCTCGAACAGTACCAGGCCGAAGCCCAGCACTGTTCCTCTCTCTCTCTTCCCGCACCGCACGGCCCACTGGCCTTTCAGCCCACAGCTGCGCGCACGCCCGAAACGCCTCTGCCTCGGTCGCCCGCTCCTCTCTCTCTCGCCCTTGTGCCACTGACCGCTGGGCCCCACTGCCCGATCGCCCTCGCCCGCCGTCTTCTTCCTCCCCACGCCAAGTCGCGCCGCCGTCGCCGGAATCCCGATCTTCTCGGGATCACGAATCCCCTCGCCCCCTCTTCCAAGAACTCCTCCGCCTATAAATACCCCTCTCCCTCGACCCGTTCCCCTCCTTTCCCCTCACTGAAACCCCTTGCCTCGCCCGTAATCTCTCGCCGGAGCCGAGCACCGCCACCGCACCATTGATGCCCTAGAGCCCGCCTCCGACCTCCCCGAGACCCGCAGCCACCACCATCGTGATCCCCTCCCTCGACTACACCTTCCCAACAACTCGCCTGAGCCGCAAAACCACCGGATTGCCATCGTCGTTGATCACCGACGCCATCCGCCACCTCGAGCTCGCCGTCAACCACCTCCGACCATCTCCTCCGACTGCACGACCACCGTTGGACTCGTCGTCGCCCGCTACATCGCGCCGACCCCTCCACCTTCATCGCGGACGACCGGAGCGCCACCGCCACCGACGTCCGAGCCGCCACCGCCGACGACGACCTCGTCGGAGACGCCACCACCGCTGTAAGCAACCTCCACCGTCCGATCTGTTATTGACGGCATAGATTAGATCTAACGAACGGTTACGTTTTTTTTAATTAGATCGGTTTAGTTCCGGTTTGTTACGGTTTTTATTCGGTTTAGATCGGTTCAAGTCTAGTCGGTTTAGCCAACCGGTCTTTCTTTTTTAGCCCGTACACGTTTGTGTTATTTTACGACCGAGCGCTAGATAGTTCAGATCGCCCACCTCCCTGGCCCGATAGCAGTAGGCCACGTAGCTAGTGGCCGATTTTTTTGTTTTGATTTTTCGTTTCTGTTTTAAAAACAAAATAGTTCTGATTCTATATTGCTTATAACTTTTATGTTTTAGATCCAAATTTAGTGTTTCTTTTTGCATTAGTTTTATGATTTCTTGAAGTTTCTGCTAGTGCAATTGGATTTCATATTTGAGTTGTTTAAAATTGAATTTGATGAAATTTGTTCAAATCACCAATTTGGTCGTATACACACTACTGGGTGAAGGACGGTTGACGGGCACCCTGGAGAAACCAGTGGATGGCCGGGATGCATGGAGAAGCGCCATGACATCTTGCGGAAAGCTTCACCCAGACTCAAAGAGACAGAAGAATACTTCATGCCCGGAAGCTTACCTGTGCAACCGCAAGTCACTATGGGCTCTGGCTTGGTTGACCTTAGTTGTGACTCTGGCTGGGACGGTGCTAGCAGATGTAGAACTACGGTAGGATTGGATGAGCACCGGACAGTGGTCAGAGGAACTCTTTGGAAGACCATGTTTCGGTCATCTTGTTCTCAAACACCCTGAAGTGCGAGAACGTAAAAAGAGGGATCGAATCTTGCAGGTAAAGTGTACAAACCTCTGCAGAGGGTTTAAACCTAATCGATTAGCCGTGTCCCCGGTTACGGACAATTTGAGCCTCTGGACTTGGATTTATCTCGGAACTCTCAACACCGGACTGATAACATAATTGTGGGCAACTTATGATGATTTGGGCCATGAGACATCGGTTGGCGGAACCATGTCATGATAGGAAACTCCGTAGTATAGACTCCTGAATTTCTTTGATGTAGGGAAAATAAAACCAGCTTTTATGCAAAACAAAACTTAGATACAGAGCCACAAAGCCATATTGCAGTATAGTTTTATCATCTGTTTTCTCATGTTGTGATCTTGCCGATACATTCAATGTACTGACCTACACGGCTGCAAGGTATCATGTTGCAGATACTTTCTTCCAACGAGTAAGAGTACGGTACAGGGTTACGGTCTACACTCAACCTGCCGATGGCGTTGATGGGACTCCACACCCGACTATTTGTTTCCGCTGTGACTTATGAGGTATATATCAGTTTTACGTTATTTATACATGTGATTGCACTTTGATATATACATTGATGTACTGTGTGTGCCAGCATACTGATCCAGGGATGGCACAGAAACACAGAGACTTGACCGTCTGAGGTCGGGTCGCTACAGATATGGTATCAGAGCACATGTTGACTGTAGGACGTGACCCTAGAAATCGGAAAGCCCCTAGGATAGGAAATCTCTAAAACTTTATTTTCAAAAGAATCCATTACTTCTCATCTTTTCTGATTTTAACAAATATCTTCACTTACCTCAAATAGTTAGAATATACCCTTTCCCTTTTGACCACACGGAGGATCAACTGAAGCCGCTCCAAGAAGGACAAGATATCGGACAACCGATGACCTCTTCAGAGTAAAGAAGATTTCATGATACATTTCGAAGAAAGAAGCTACACCAGTTGAAGACTGCGAAGACTTGAAGAATTTGGAGAATCTAAAGAATTATTTGACCTTTAGAAGACCAAATCCCTGTTATATACTTACGTTAGATGCAACGATTTGTGAGCTGTCAGTTGTGTGATGTTTCTCGACAACCACAAATAAAATCCATTTTTCAAAATTATTGTTTGTGTTGTGTGTATCTATCTCTATCTCTCTTATCTCACCCCAAAGCCCTTGGACCCAATAGATGAGGAAGGAAGATGGACTGGTATTCACTGGACCGATGATTCAGTTGGACGCAGAGCTATGGATTCAAAACATGGAGGATCACTTCAGGAAAAATTTGATTGCAAGGAAGTATGAGGTTCAATATGCTCTTTGGTACTTTATAGAAAGTGCTGCAACCTGGTGGAAAATGCATCATGCCATACAGGGATGTAATGGAGCAAGAATTTGGGAGGAATTCAAGAAGACTCTGTTAAGATCCCGTCTCATTCGGAAGAACGATGATAACCCGAAGAAGAAACCTTGTGCTTGCAAGATTTGCGGAGGAATAGGACACACCCAGGAGGAACACAAGGATGGATGCCCTCATTGTGAGGAGAATCACCCAACTGAAGAGTGCCCGACTGGGCAAGTTACTTGTTTCCTGTGTGAAGGAACTACACACTACCCTGGTCAGTGTCATATTTACCCCAAGGTACAAGAAATTACCAAGCAGCAGAAGAAAGCAATGAAAGAAGCCCTCAGGGAAAGTTTGAAAGAACCTGTGATGAAGGAAGATGTTGACGACCCTAATGGAGAAGGCCTAAACAGATTTTACTCCAATGCCTGCTATTCATGTGGGAAAGAAGGACATTTTTCACTGTATTGCACGAAGCAAAGCCAAGGGTATCTGGGAGACATCCCGACAGCAGAAATGAAGTTTGACCCTCAGGAAATAGAAGCTCTGATCATTACAGAGAAATCCAGGAAGAGAAAACGAAGGCAACCCCAGAACAACCCAACTTCTGCAAAGAAGGACCTGAGTCATATCATTTGTTACAGGTGCAAGGATTTAGGTCATTACGCTAGTCAATGTCCAGAAAAGAAGCCAAGAATCCAAGGAGCCTACATAATCACAAAGAAGCCCCGAGACATGTCGGAAGTCATTTGTTTTCGCTGCAAGGAAGCAGGACATTTTGCTAGGGAATGTTCAAATCAGAAGAAAGCTGGAGCTGAGTAGTTGAGATTTTGATATGGATAATAAGAGTGGTAGAAAGCAATCCTATTTTCATAAGTTCGATGAGTTGAGTTACGTAATGGGTGCTCAGAGATTGTAATGAATTCATGAAATCAATAAAGTTAATGTGTTATGATTTCATATGTTGTATTATGTGAGTTTTTACCCTATGAACAAAGATTTTGGACCAGTTTCGAGGATATGAGAAATATGGTCTATGGATGGATTTGTGAATTTCATTTAAGGGTGGTAGTACCCTGTGAAGAACACTTGACCCATGGAAAGGATAATGATATTTCAGGGAGTGAAGTTTGGACAAAATAGGTATGAGTTTTGTTTCGATATGTTGGTTACCCCAAGAATATGAAGGAATGAAGCAATATTGGAATTTAAGGAGGTGTAATGTTGGAATATGGAACAATTGTAACTCCAAGGATGAGTTGTACAAGTGTTGAAGTGGGCCATAACCCACAGGCCCAGGGTTTGAAAAGGAACAGACATAACTTTGATGAAGGAAGAAAATTGGAAGAAGCTATGATTCCATCAGCAGACATTTCCTTAGGAGGTTACGAAAACCCAAGAGTTGTGAAGAACGATAGATGTTTCATTCAGCTTGCAGAATCAATGGAATTATCCGAACTAAGTTCGTTGACAAGAGAAATTCTGCAATGCTTGTGAGGATGCCCAAGTGTTAGACTACGTGATTCACTGTCTGCATATGTAGTAATGGTTCAAGTACGGGATGGATTGGCCCCCATACCGGAGACTTCTATCATGAACTATCATATGTTGATGGAAAATCAGAGAGACTTGAAAACCTTAGAAGAGTGTCGGCGCGATAAGCCATAAAACCATAGAATGGTAGGACGATGGAACCCTTTACATGCAACCGTTGCCAATCGTAGGATATACGGTGAGATTCAACCCCGGTCATTTTCCTGCAGGAGAAGCCATAAATTGTTGACCGCCAGGAGGTTCCGATAGTTTCTTAGTATTGACGACAGACATGTTAGATATGAAGATCCACTCTTCGGAAGAACCTCATCAGGATTGAGAGGACACGAGATTTTGAGAAAAGTCATGCCCCGACGGGAAGAGCACCACTGAAAGAGTTATCCCGAAGAATATGAGAAGACCGACACCATCAACCCAAAGGATGGAGTACATGAATTTTGTCAGAACCATAGCCTTGCTTCTAAGTGTGGTAGCACCCCAGACCTCTCTGGTCGAAGGATTTGCTGGAAGACCTCCAAACCCTAACCTTTTCTTGCTAGCCGCTTCGAATCTCGAGGACGAGATTCATTTTAAGTGTGGTAGGTTTGTAACATCCCAAAATTCTAAATTTTGGAATGTTATATAAAATAAATTATTATGATTGTTTGTTTGATTGATTGACTGAAAGTGAGTGAAATTTGAAACTTTTGAAGTTGGATGAGAGGGAACGAAATGACTTTCCCAAACTTTCATCCTTGCATTTTATCTCAATGAATTCAAATTCATTTCAACACAAAACCCCAGAGTGAAGATGACATGACTTCTTCCATTTGAAATCCAAAGGGTTTTTGAAAAGATTTGAATTCCAATTGGAAATATTTCAAATTCTAAAAAAAAACTTTATGCAACTCAATGATTTTCATGAGAGAAGATAAAATGACTTCTTCAATTATATGAAATATGAGTTGGAAGTCAAAAAGAATCAAATTGTAAGTCATTTGAAAGTATTTTGAAACTCCCTTTCAAATTTTGAATTATTTGGATTTTATTCAAATTATTTTTCTCCTAAAAATAAATAAATGGAAATAAGGGTAAAATGATTCCCTTCAATGGAAAATTAGGAGAAAATAATTTTGAAATAATTTTGGTATTTAAAAAATGATTTTTGTTGGATTTTAATGCAACAGTAGCACTGTTTGCTTTATTTGATTTTTTGTGTATTTTATTTGAACCTGGAAAATAGTTCATGTTTTAGGAAATGTTTTTCTGAAAATTTTGATATATTATATGCCTATATAATTTTTATTATTATTTTTTGTTTCTTTTTATTTTGTTGTCTGTGAAAAGAATAAAAAGAAAATCCTCGAACAGTACCAGGCCGAAGCCCAGCACTATTCCTCTCTCTCTCTCTTCCCGCACCGCACGGCCCGCTGGCCTTTCAGCCCACAGCTGCGCGCACGCCCGAAACGCCTCCGCCTCGGTCGCCCGCTCCTCTCTCTCTCGCCCTTGTGCCACTGACCGCTGGGCCCCACTGCCCGATCGCCCTCGCCCGCCGTCTTCTTCCTCCCCACGCCAAGTCGCGCCGCCGCCGCCGGAATCCCGATCTTCTCGGGATCACGAATCCCCTCGCCCCCTCCTCCAAGAACTCCTCCCCCTATAAATACCCCTCTCCCTCGACCCGTTCCCCTCCTTTCCCCTCACTGAAACCCCTTGCCTCGCCCGTAATCTCTCGCCGGAGCCGAGCACCGCCACCGCACCATTGATGCCCTAGAGCCCGCCTCCGACCTCCCCGAGACCCGCAGCCACCACCATCGTGATCCCCTCCCTCGACTACACCTTCCCAACAACTCGCCTGAGCCGCAAAACCACCGGATTGCCATCGTCGTTGATCACCGACGCCATCCGCCGCCTCGAGCTCGCCGTCAACCACCTCCGACCATCTCCTCCGACTCCACGACCACCGTTGCACTCGTCGTCGCCCGCTACATCGCGCCGACCCCTCCACCTTCATCGCGGATGACCGGAGCGCCACCGCCACCGACGTCCGAGCCGCCACCGCCGACGACGACCTCGTCGGAGACGCCACCACCGTTGTAAGCAACCTCCACCGTCCGATCTGTTATTGACGGCATAGATTAGATCTAACGAAGGGTTATGTTTTTTTTAATTAGATCGGTTTAGTTCCGGTTTGTTACGGTTTTTATTCGGTTTAGATCGGTTCAAGTCTAGTCGGTTTAGCCAACCGGTCTTTCTGTTTTAGCCCGTACACGTTTGTGTTATGTTACGACCGAGCGCTAGATAGTTCAGATCGCCCACCTCCCTGGCCCGATAGCAGTAGGCCACGTAGCTAGTGGCCGATTTTTTTGTTTTGATTTTTCGTTTCTGTTTTAAAAACAGAATAGTTCTGATTCTATATTGCTTATAACTTTTATGTTTTAGATCCAAATTTAGTGTTTCTTTTTGCATTAGTTTTATGATTTCTTGAAGTTTCTGCTAGTGCAATTGGATTTCATATTTGAGTTGTTTAAAATTGAATTTGATGAAATTTGTTCAAATCACCAATTTGGTCGTATCTTGGGTTTTATAAAATATTTTTGATTGATTCTTTTTTCTACTGTTTTGTTATAGTTTTGTCTATCCAGTAGCATATAGTGATTTATTTTTAGTTTATTTTAAATTAATGTTTTAGCAAAACAGTACTGTTTTAGTTATAGTTTTGTTTTAAGTCTTTTCTTTATTGCTTTTATTAGTTTTAAATTATTTCTTTTTGTCACTCTTGAAAAATTTAGTTTAGTTTCTGTTAGTCAACAAAAGAAAATTTTGTTTTTGTTTTAAAAACTTATTTTACTTAGTTTTGTAGGAAAACTTGTTTAGGTCATAGTTAGTGTTTCATAAAAGCTTTTTATTTGTTTCCTTTTGCAAATAAAATTTTATGAAAAATACCTTCTGTTAAATTAGTTGTTTTACTTTGTATTTTCTGTTAATTTATTAGTTTAGTGTTTTAATTGTTGTTAATTTTTTACTTAGGACAAAACTGTTTTGTGTTATGTCTTAGAGTTTTCTTTAGTAGTTTTGTTGTGTAGTTTTCCTTTGTTTTTATTTGGTGTCCCTTGTTGATTTGCATTTTATTTGTTGGTTTTATTATGAGTGTTAGAATTGCTTGCTGGTATGTTTGCTTATATGAATGCTATGTTTGACTATATAGATTTTCAACAGAGTGACGAATAGTTCTACCAAGTCATTATTCTGAGAGCTTTGTTATCTTCATCAAGTAATACCAGGCAAGTTCACTTTGACCATGTTTTTCATACCTATGTTTTATTTGCATGTAGTAGCACCCTTTCAACAACCCTCCAGTAGTGATATTGAATTCTTGTAGTTGAGTAGTATGCATGAGGTAGGAACCCATCACCCTGTTACCAAGCCCGGGACGTTATTTATCTTAATGCTACGCTATAGTAGACGGGGTTTGGTATGAATGCTCGGGAGTGGTGTGAGAATGGAGGACTCTACGTCAATGACAACAAATTCATGATGGCATCGGCAAGGACTGCATCTTCAGGACTTCAAGACTTTTTCGAGACTCGAGACAAGAATTCAATACACACTACTGGGTGAAGGACGGTTGACGGGCACCCTGGAGAAACCAGTGGATGGCCGGGATGCATGGAGAAGCGCCATGACATCTTGCGGAAAGCTTCACCCAGACTCAAAGAGACAGAAGAATACTTCATGCCCGGAAGCTTACCTGTGCAACCGCAAGTCACTATGGGCTCTGGCTTGGTTGACCTTAGTTGTGACTCTGGCTGGGACGGTGCTAGCAGATGTAGAACTACGGTAGGATTGGATGAGCACCGGACAGTGGTCAGAGGAACTCTTTGGAAGACCATGTTTCGGTCATCTTGTTCTCAAACACCCTGAAGTGCGAGAACGTAAAAGGAGGGATCGAATCTTGCGGGTAAAGTGTACAAACCTCTGCAGAGGGTTTAAACCTAATCGATTAGCCGTGTCCCCGATTACGGACAATTTGAGCCTCTGGACTTGGATTTATCTCGGAACTCTCAACACCGGACTGATAACATAATTGTGGGCAACTTATGATGATTTGGGCCATGAGACATCGGTTGGCGGAACCATGTCATGATAGGAAACTCCGTAGTATAGACTCCTGAATTTCTTTGATGTAGGGAAAATAAAACCAGCTTTTATGCAAAACAAAACTTAGATACAGAGCCACAAAGCCATATTGCAGTATAGTTTTATCATCTGTTTTCTCATGTTGTGATCTTGCCGGTACATTCAATGTACTGACCTACACGGCTGCAACGTATCATGTTGCAGATACTTTCTTCCAACGAGTAAGAGTACGGTACAGGGTTACGGTCTACACTCAACCTGCCGATGGCGTTGATGGGACTCCACACCCGACTATTTGTTTCCGCTGTGACTTATGAGGTATATATCAGTTTTACGTTATTTATACATGTGATTGCACTTTGATATATACATTGATGTACTGTGTGTGCCAGCATACTGATCCAGGGATGGCACAGAAACACAGAGACTTGACCGTCTGAGGTCGGGTCGCTACAGCAGTACCCTCGGCGTCGTTTCCAGAGGCCTCGGATCTTCTTCCCCGCCTCCGACAGTCACACCAGCATCATCACCATCCTCCACGTCCAACCCAATTATGCTAAGGTCCACAAGGCTATGCCAAAGAGGTTGTACACTCGCCGCTTCAGTTTGTTACTCTGCATTCATGTCGATCCCTTAGGGATCCTTTGCTATGGAACTACTATTCGTGCAAATCTGTTAGGAGTGGAGCAAAGCAAAACTGGATGATTTTTTCCTTTGTTGTCTCTTTCGAAGAAAAAACGTAGGAATTTTATTCACTTGGACGTCCTTTTCAAATTAATATGCACCAAGAACAGAACTAATTGCATTACTCGCATAATAAGATTCTTATTTTTTTCATTTTCACGTGGTTTGACTTTAATATGACCACGTTTCTCCATTCCTGTGTTCTTCCAATTCATGTGAGCCAAACACCCAGGTTGACTGAAATCCTATGTTTCCAAATACTCTGTTTTGCACGTGCATTCCTATCCTATTCATGTGTTTTTCCTGTCCCTGCGTTT
Source organism: Triticum aestivum (assembly GCF_018294505.1). Lineage (NCBI taxonomy): Eukaryota > Viridiplantae > Streptophyta > Magnoliopsida > Poales > Poaceae > Triticum > Triticum aestivum. Next base: position 72,167,398 of record NC_057814.1, on the reverse strand, counting down.
ATAGAATCCTCCAATTCTAAGGAGCCCTTACAGATTTACTTCATTTTCAGATAGGCGTCAAAGAAAACTCTTTGTGTTATGTCATGCTCCTGCCGTGCCGTCATCCACCCCACCTGAGGTGCACCATCGACAGAAGCGTTCACTGCAGCAGAGATCCCCCCTGCAGACTTTCTTTCGCCGCCTTAGATCATCTTCCCCGTTGCCGGCAGCCACGCCAACTGCATTACCATCATCGACTGAGCAGATGAACTTGAGGACTACACAGTTCCGGAAGAGAGGTCGCAGTCTTTCGTGTTTGCTTACGTTATACATCGTTTATTATTATCTGCTACTTTATCGTTCAAACTTGAGTTTTGAATTGCCCACGGGTCTCATATCGAGCCAACAACAAATAGTATCTGTCTACTATCTGGTTCATCTGGGGTCTTCTATGTGGTTCATGTTGGGTGGGAAACAAGCAATAGATGATCCATTGTCTATCTTTTTAAACTGAAGCTATAATCTACCTGCTATCATTAGTTTTGAATCCATCCACTCGTTTGCTACCATCAGTCTTGTTTTTTGCATGCACCCCTTAGGCCTTACTAACTACTTTTTTTATTATGCATGTTAGATATTGTACACAATCGTACTGAACATGTAGAGAAAAAGAGTAGACCATTGTGTGGGAATATAATGTCATGCAGACGTCGCTCCATGGTGGGCGAAGTGGGCCCCCCCTCCTGCATTTCCAGATTGTATTCCAGAGGAAGATAACTGTTCAGATGGAGATTCAAAAGGAGCCGACCACGCCTGTTTACCACTTGAGGTGTTTGCTCTAACCTGGCATGCTGATGTTGGTCATATCATGCATATGGCGCCTTGCATTGCTTACATTATACATCTTATATGTCATCAGCTTAGTTTAGCTTTGCTTTGTGTGAATGCCACCTATTTGGTTTCTATATCATACTCCCACCATTCCTAAATATTTGTCTTTTTAGAGATTTCAACAAGTGACTACACACGAAACAAAATGAGTGAATCTACACTCTAAAATATGTCTATATACATCCGTATGTGGTAGTCCATTTGAAATCTCTAAAAAGACAAATATTTAGGAACGGACGGAGTATATGGGAATTATGCAATGCCATCTTCTTTAGCCAGGCATCATATACGTGAATCATGCAATGCCATCCTATTTAGCCAGCCATCGTATATGTGAATTGTATCGTGCCATATTTTTTCCATAATGTATTCCATTTGTCAACAATGTTTATACATTCATCTAGTCTTCCTGTGCATCAGCCATTTGAGTCGGTCATGGGAAAATCTGGAGTGAAAACAAGGTCTTCGGAGCAGCCAGTGCTACCTGTCAATGCAGATTTCTTGCTGGTTACAGATAGCTCCTCAGAGGAGGATTCAGAGACAGATGACCAGTCGTATCCCCCCCCCCCGAGGTGCATGCTCTAACTTGTCTGGGTTATATTGCTCATATCATGCATATGGTGTCTTGCATTGCCATGCCATCTGCTTAGATTAGACATGCTTTGTGTGAATGCCTCCTGTTTGCTTTCTATATCAAATATGTGAATTATGCAATGCCATGTTTTTCAGCCAGTTATCATATATGTGAATTACGCACCACCATGGAGCCAGGCATCATATATGTGAATTATCTCATGCCATCTTTTTTTCATTACATATTCCATTTGTCGACAATCTGTGTATATTGAACTACTCTTCATGTGTATCAGCCATTTGAGCCGGTTATGGAAAAATCTGGAGTGAAAACAAGGTGTTCAGAGCAAGCAATGGTACCTGTTGAAGCATATATCTCGATGGTTACAGGGAGCTCCTCAGAGGAGGATTCAGAGACAGATGACCAGTCCTATATCCCACCTGAGGTGTATGCTCTAAGTTGCAATGTTTATATTTCTCATATGATGCATATGGTGTCTTGCATTGCTTAGTTTAGACATCATATGCACAATATTGAATTCTATCTGCTTAGTTTAGAGATCATACATGCGAGTGCCAGCTGCTTAATATATGAATCAATTATGTCAATTATATCATGCCATCCTGTATACTTAGACAACATGTATGTGAATTATTTCATCCCAACCTATTTTAGAAAGACATCATATAGTTTTGTCATGTCATCCTGTTTAGGTACTCATCATATGTTGAATTATGCCATTATATCCTGTTATATATCTGAAACTGTGTCATGCTATACTTTTTAGTTAGGCATCATATATGTGAAATTGCGTCATGTTGTCCTGTTTAGTTAGGCATCATATATGTGAAATTGTGTCATGTTGTCCTGTTTGGTTAGACAACATATATGTGAATTACCACATCTATCTATCATACAATGTCTGTACGTTCAATTTCTTTTCTTGTTTATCAGCCATTTGAATTGGAGGGGGTGATGGCAGTATCTAAGGGAGCAAAAACCCCGTTCTTCACAAAAGACAGTGCTACCCGTCGATGCAGATAGAACCATGGTTGTACTGGCCCACAAACTAGCCCCACCACACATAATCGAGACTCTTCTAGATTGCACACTTACACCGTTGGGCAGAGAACCACCTACAACCCATCTAACCACAACCCCAGCGGATAGTAACCCACTTCTAGTTGACAAAGCACCATGTCCACCACAGAGTACCCCCACACGAGCAGTTTGTAAAGCTAATGCAGTGCCCAAAGCACGAAGACCACCACAGCTAACCCAAACTCCACGTTTAAAGCAGAAGAGCAACTGTTCTCAGGTCAGATTCCGTAGCTATGGTCCATACTCCTTTGCTGTTGCATCACTGTATTTACTCATACCAACTACTTTCAAATTTGAAGGATCCAATTGAAACTCCAATGGCGCAACAGGTATGTTTTAAACCTATTTCTTTAACTGGATTGCTGTTCTAACTTCTTGCTCTATGTTGATTTCAGTTTAAGTTGTATAAACAGTTATGTTCTCCTGTGATGCACATTACAAGTGTTGCCAATGCTGTGTAGTTTCTCACACTTATATTCTGTCTATGTTGATGTGTCTTAAAAATATATGAGTTGAACTGTGTCTCTATCTTGATTAGGGAACATAAACTAGAATGATATGGACAATACAGTGACCATAGTACATAGATATATGTTTGTTTCATGCTGTTATCCTGTCCACCTTACTACTGAACCGGTTTACCAAAATGAGTTTCGTATAGTACAAGCTAAACCTGTGATGTGTCTGCTTGTTCTCTTGTAGTATGCAAACAGAATATTGGAGAAGAGCACCCCACTATGCAATGGTAGAGAAAGTAATGCAGATAAGGTTCAAGATAGTGAGACAACCCTATTGATCTCCAAGAAAGGTCAAAAAACGATCTTGTAGACAATGAGAAAACCCCATAGTCCTGCGTTGATGTAGTGTTCGAGTTACTGGCCAGTACCGCTGGCACAAGCTCTTCGAACTCGCTGCCTGAATCACTTCGGCTTCTTCAGTCTCAGCTACAAGCTGAAAGGCATCAGTCAGCTGTGCTGCGGCAAGAAGCCGAAGGACCAAGGAAGTCCCTGCAGAATTCGGATGCGTACTTTCTTGTGCAACTGGTGGCGAACTTTGATGTCCAGTGGATGTAATATTTGTAATAGCCGTGATAGCCTAGCATAAGTTGCTTGCTTATTTATTTCCTTGTTGTCTTGTTTATTTGTTTGCTTGTAGTCAGTGCATTTCTTTTTTTTGTGGTTTGCTAGTGGCTGCAATAACCTATTTTTTAAAACTAGACCACAATAACCATGGGCTAATATTTACTGTAGTGATACTGGGCCTCCTACGGGCCGTAGAAACAGTGGGCCTTCTACGGGCCGTAGAAGCAATGGGCATTCTACGGGACGTAGAAACAATGGGCCTTCTACGGGTCGTATCATCAATGGGCCTTATACGGGCCGTATGATCGATTGGCCAAACAAGGGCCAATAACAGGCCGCATTATGACCGTAAACGGGCTAGAGTTGGAATCGTCTGAAAATGGGCCGACCATAATGGGCCATCGTTAATAGGCCGTATTTGATGACGCTATGAAAACGGCCCAATGTATTAACGGACCGCAAACGGGCCGACTGTAACCACGGGCTGAATTTGGCCCACAAGCAGAAAATGAAAGTAACGGGCCGTAAGTAAACGAATGCTGGAAATGAGCCCAAGAATAAATGGGCTCTGAGAAGGCCAAAAGATAACATGGGCTGGAAACGGCCCAACGGAATAACGGGCCGTTAATGGGTATACAGTGATACACTGTTCATTACGGGCCAGTTTCACCACGGGCCGTTAATGGGTGTAAAGTGATACACTGTTCATTACGGGCCAGTTTCACCACGGGCCGTTAATAGGCCAAGAGTTACATAGGGCCTCATATGGGCCGAAAGACGTCATGGGCCATACATGGGCCAGAAGTGAAAACGGGCTGGAATCATATTGGATGGCCCAGATGACGCTACTGGGCCTAATTCGGATAGGGCGTAACGGGCCTTGGGTTAGCGGGCTGTAAATGGGCTATATGTGAAAGAGGCCATTAACAGGCTTTCCATGGGCCGGCCCACCACCTTTTGACCAAGTCAGACGGGGCAGCCTTTTCACAGGAATGGGCCTCTATTGTGCCGTGCCACGTGTCGACGTATCATAGGCGCCTTCTGTCTAATGAGTGGATGACACCTGTGCCAACGCGGACCTGCCACATGTTTCCTCCAGCCAATGATGATTTTACACGTGGAAAATCCCCATTGGTCGGGGCTGTTAACGGGTTATCGGATCCAAAACCCGACCCGATAGCTTAACGGCGTTCTGTTATGGTGGATGCCACGTGTCGGTCACCCTTAACGAAAGCACTTCTGTGACGCGCGATTTATCATCATGGAAGTGGAAACTTCCGTGATGATAATTTTGGTAATGTCATGGAACACTTCTACGACAGCACAGGTATGACTATCTTGATTCTGTCATAAAATCGTCATGGATGTACATGCATGACAAAAAACGCGACCTACTGTGACAAACACGTATCCTCACGGAAGTGTATTTTTTTAGTGGTTTTGAAAAGCTCAACCTTGAGCAAGAGCATGGGTTCTTAAAAGCAATCAATGATGATCTTCGCAAGAAAAGTTCTTCTTACATTGCCAAGCGTTTACTCTTGTCTACTTACATGCCACAAGTAAAATCTAGCAACAAGAATAAGAAAGATTCTTCTTCTAGTAGTAACAATAATGATGTTAAATCCAATGTTGTTGCTTCTAGCACTACTCTTGATTCCACTAATGATTCTCTTAGCCAAGTTACACTTGAGCAAGAAAATAGCTTATTGAAGGGAACTATAGAGAAAGGTGGAGCGCGGACGTTGGCAGCGAGCGCATATGCCCATCATCAAAAGTGAGCTCTTTGAGCTGATCTAGGGCGGGGATCCGAACCAGTCATCAAGCTTGGCTCGGTCCCTACCGTTGGAACGGAACTTGCCCATTCTAATGCCTCTGGTTGGGCCAAGGTGATTGTCGAGGATCTTGAAGAATGCATCCAAGCTTTTGTGATAGCCATGGGAGAGCTCGTGGGTGTCGATGAGGTCGAGAGGGGTGAAGTTCCATAGGAGGCGCCACTGCCCGGAAAGGATGGTTGTCTGCGCCCCACATTTGATTGGGAGGAGGGAGATGATGACTGTCAACATATCATCGGGGAGGCTGCTGATGAAGTCTATGCCTGCTGGAGTCGCTTGCGGTTCTAGCTTGCCCCGCCTCCGGTTGTTGGCAGGCCCGTTCTCCACCTACGGAGTCTCCTTGTCAGCAGCGCTTTCTGATAGAAATGAGAGTGCAGGTAATATTTAGTTAAAACAGGGCAATAGAAAAGTGTATTGGTACTAGAAGTTATTAGGTAGGAATATAGTAAAAAAAGGGAATAACAATTGGTTGCTTAAATACTACACAATTCATTTAACATTGCTGGGTAAGTCAACATGCAGATAGTTGAAAAGATAACTTACTTCGAACAAACTCAGGACGGATGATTTTGTCGGGGAAGTTAGCATATATCTCATGACCAGGCCCTTTTATGTGTAGTCCAATTTTAGTGCCAGCTTCCAGTACAAAAAACATAGAAATTTCTTTCCAAAAGCCACACCACGTTCATCAAGTAATATAGTAGCAACGATTGTAAATCCATGGTTTGTGTGCAGTATGACATCCCTGCAGCCTTGATCTATGTAAAGGGAAAAATTGTGCACTGCATAATCTGTTGCATAGCAAGGATGCGCTGTAGAAAATGGTAGGATTGTTAAAGAAAATATGGTAACATGCAAATATGGGCCCAAATTGAAAGAACTGTACAGCAGTTGAAATCGAAGGACAAAAATCTACAATTAAACAGATAGGGTAAACATGATGTCATGGAAATATGAGAGTAATCAAAAGAACAATACATCATTAATTTGCCTAATATAGAAAGAAGAGGGGGGGGATCCCCTTTGACGTATATGGTGCATGTGGCACCTTTTATCCAAATGTAGAAATATTTAGAATATCTTCAGGAAAGTAGGCCATGCAAACCGATTTAGGGTGAGATTGAACATACCACGCACATGCTCAAGTCATCTGGTATGGTGAGATGGAATCTCTGGCAGAGGTCGCAAGGTCCTGAAGTGTCGGCGCACTGTACACTCTATGAATGAAAGAAAACTGTCAAATCAGCACGAATAAAAATAAATTCATGGTGATTTCCGCCGGGTGATTAAAGGAGGCAGATGAACTAGGATGAGGGATGAGATAATATCTCATTAAATTAGTTACCATGTCGTCCATGAGAAAAAACCCTCGGTATGGCAGATTCCCAACCGAGCGGAGCTGGGTCGACCGCGAGCAGCATCGAGAAAATCGATGGCGATAGGCGGCGGCAAGCGGAAGTGGCGAAATGAGGTGGGGTTTGCCGGCAGCCTGGCAGCAGCGGCAGGCGTCGAGCTAAGTGGTTACCGCCGTGATAGGCGGTGCCATGCATAGACGCGGAGGAGCTTGTGCATGTCTGAATGGGGACCGGAGGCATGGGGTGGCGGGCGGGGGTGAGGGTTTTTGTGACGTGGGTATGGCGAGGGCTTTCTTTTTTCTTTTTTGAATTGGGTGGTGAGGGTTTTCTGTCCCACAAAGTATTTCGGAGGCAATGGTTTGCTAGAGCCAACCGTGTGTGATGGACGCAAGAAGCAAAATGAAAGCCATTGCACACGCTTCCAATTTTGGGAACCGTGTGTGATTGAAGCAACAGGAAAAATGAAAGTCATTGCACATGGTTCCAATTTTGGGAACTGTGTGTGATTGACGTACTACCTCCGTCCTGGTTTATTGGTCCCCTCTGTAATTTGTACCAAATTTCGACCAAATATTTGACTAAGATATGTTTATGCATGTCACAAAAAATTATATGATTGAACATTATGTTCAAATACGCATCCAATGATATAATGTTTGCTGACCTGCACTTACATTTTGTCAGTTAAATCTTTGGTCAAGATTTAACACAAATTACAAAGGGGACCAATAAACGAGGACGGAGGTAGATTCCATTAACCGAAATGATTGCATCCACATCCCACAGTTAGACATAAGTAAACATAGATTAAACATACTCAGGCATAGATAATAAGCATACACGTACACAAGCATAGTTCAACCGTCATTAAGAATGCTCAAGCATACATATATAGTTCGATCCCACATCTCATCACACAAGCCGGCACGACCTCGAAGCTTCTCCAGGTACTCGGCATACGCACCGTGCTCCACCCTGCGAGCATACTTATTTTTGAAGGAGCCAACGGCCCATCCTCTTGCATGCGCCAAAACACTTTGATACGTGTCATCAAGCTTGTGGTTGCAGAATGGGCATCGATAGCCGCCGTTCCAGGTCCTAATACGCCTGTTATGCATTCCCGCATAAAGCTCGCTCAGGATTTGCCTCTTGTACCTCCTCTAGACATCTTCATCCTCGCTGTCCACATCGTCGGATAGCACCTATACAAATAGTTAAAAAAATGTGGCGTCAAATTAATGGTTACAAACTAATCTCTAGCGAACATTTGGCAATTGCCAAAAATTGGCATCCAATCAACGATTACATGCCGTGCAGTAGCATTAGGAATTTATGGCTATTTATTTATACATATCTAGAGATTATGGTTCAATTTTTAAGCACATTCGTCTATGTACAGACCAAACTTGAAGAAAATATTGGCACAAACATATGTAGGTCATTCAAAATCAATTGTCAAGTCCTGGCTAGGAATTATTAGCATGAACACTAACCCTAGTCGGATTACTAGCAGAAATCATTTCCATAGATGAAACAACTAATCACTTATCACTTGTACCATTCAAACAATCAATACACTACATGGATCTAATGAAACTTACTCAGATTTCATGGATTGGGAGAACATAACCATAGGATTTCTATTCCAAAAAGGGGGAGGCAAGAGTAACCAGAGAAACCCTGGGATATATTTGACACATAAATGGGCATAGTGAAGGAAATATGCCCTAGAGGCAATAATAAAGTTATTATTTATTTCCTTAATTCATGATAAATGTTTATTATTCATGCTAGAATTGTATTAACCGGAAACTTTGTACATGTGTGAATACATAGACAAAACTTATAGTCCCTAGTACGTCTCTACTTGACTAGCTCGTTAATCAAATATGTTATGTTTCCTAACCATAGACATGTGTTGTCATTTGCTGAACGGGATCACATCATTAGGAGAATGATGTGATGGACATGACCCATCCATTAGCTTAGCATTATGATCGTGTTAGTTTTATTGCTACTGCTTTCTTCATGACTTATACAAGTTCCTCATACTATGAGGTTATGCAACTCCCAAATACCGGAGGAACACTTTGTGTGCTACCAAACGTCACAACATAGAAGGGTGATTATAAAGGTGCTCTACAGGTGTGTCCCAAGGTATTTGTTGGGTTGGCATAGATCGAGATTAGGATTTGTCACTCCGTATTTTGGAGAAGTATCGCTGGGCCCTCTCGGTAATACTCATCACTATAAGCCTTGCAAGCATTGTGACTAATGAGTTAGTTACGGGATGAAGTATTACGGAACGAGTAAAGAGACTTGCCGGTAACGAGATTGAACTAGGTATGATGATACCGACGATCGAATCTCGGGCAAGTAACATACCGATGACAAAGGGAACAACGTATGTTGTTATGCGGTTCGACCGATAAAGATCTTCGTAGAATATGTAGGAGCCAATATGGGCATCTAGGTTCCGCTATTGGTTATTGACCAGAGAGGTGTCTCGGTCATGTCTACATAGTTCTCGAACCCGTAGGATCCGCACGCTTAACGTTCATTGACGATATAGTATTATATGAGTTATGTATGTTGGTACCGAATATTGTTCGGAGTCCTGGATATGATCACGGACATGACGAGGAACTCCGGAATGGTCCGGAGAGAAAGATTGATATATGGGATAATAGTGTTTGGTCTCCGGAAGGGTTCCAGAATTCATCGGAACGGGTTCTGGATATTTCCCGAAATGTTTGGGTACGAGAACACTTTATTTGGGCCAAAGGGGAAAGCCCACAAGGTTTTTGCAAAGCGCAAAAGGAAGGTTTGCAGAGTCCAGGGGCCAGACGCCAGGGTCCCTGGCGTATGGGTCCAGATGCCAGGAACCCTGGCGTCTGGCCCTGCAGTCCGAGAAGGACTCATGCCTTTCGGGTGAAATCGACTTTGTGGAGGCTTTTACTCCAAGTTTCGACCCCAAGGCTCAACATATAAATAGAGGGGCAGGGCTAGCACCCTAGACAGATCAAGAAACACCAAGCCGTGTGCCGGCAACCCCGTCCCCTCTAGTTTATCCTCTGTCATAGTTTCCGTAGTGCTTAGGCGAAGCCCTGCGGAGATTGTTCTTCACCAACACCGTCACCACACCGTCGTGCTGCCAGAACTCATCTACTACTTCGCCCGTCTTGCTGGATCAAGAAGGCGAGCACGTCATCGAGCTGAACGTGTGCTGAACTCGGAGGTGCCGTACGTTCGGTACTTGACCGGGACGGATTGTGAAGGTGTACGACTACATCAACCGCGTTGATAAACACTTCCGCTTTGCGATCTTCAAGGGTATGAAGATACACTCCCCCTCTCGTTGCTATGCATCTCCTAGATAGATCTTGCGTGATCGTAGGAATTTTTTTGAAATTACTGCGTTCCCCAATAGTGGCATCCGAGCCAGGTAATAGTCATACTGCTTACCAGCATGTCATACTTTGATTCAGCGGTATTGTTGGATGAAGCGGCTCAGACCGACATTACGCGTACGCTTACGTGAGACTGGTTCTACCGACGTGCTTCGCACACAGGTGGCTAGTGAGTGTCTATTTCTCCAACTTTAGTTGAATCGAGTGTGGCTACACCCGGTCCTTGTTCAAGGTTAAAACCGCACACTTGACAAAAAATCATTGTGGTTTTGATGCGTTGGTAAGAACGGTTCTTGCTACAAGCCCGTAGCAGCCAAGTAAAAACTTGCAACAACAAAGTAGAGGACGTCTAACTTGTTTTTGCAGGGCTTGCTGTGATGTGATATGGTAAAGGCATGATGTGATATAAATTGTTGTATGAGATGATCATGTTTTGTAACAAAGTTATCGGCAACTGGTAGGAGCCATATGGTTGTCGCTTTATTTTATGAAATGCAATCGTCATGCAATTGCTTTACTTTATCACTAAGCGGTAGTGATAGTCATAGAAGCAATAGTCGGCGAGACGACAGTGATGCTACAATGGAGATCAAGGTGTCACACCGGTGATGACGGAGATCATGAAGATGCTTCGGTGATGGAGATCGTTAGCACAAGATGATGATGGCCATATCATGTCACATATTTTGATTGCATGTGATGTTTATCTTGTATGCATCTTATTTTGCTTAGTACGGCGGTAGCATTATAAGATGATCCCTTACTAAATATCAAGGTATAAGTGTTCTCCCTGAGTATGCACTGTTGCTACAGTTCTTCGTGCCAAGACACCACGTGATGATCGGGTGTGATAAGCTCTACGTTCACATACAACGGATGCAAGCCAGTTTTGCACATGCAGAGTACTCGGGTTAAACTTGACGAGCCTAGCAGATCCAGATATGGCCTCAAAACACTGGAGACTGAAAGGTCGAGCATGAATCATATAGTAGATATGATCAACATAGTGATGTTCACCATTGAAAACTACTCCATCTCATGTGATGATCGGACATGGTTTAGTTGATTTGGATCACGTGATCATTTACATGTCTAGAGGGATGTCTATCTAAGTGGGAGTTCTTAAGTAATATGATTAATTGAACTTTAATTTATCATGAACTTAGTTGTAATAGTATTTTGCAAATTATGTTGTAGATCAATAGCTCGGGTTATAGCTTCCCTATGCTTTTTATATGTTCCTAGAGAAAACTAAGTTGAAAGATGATAGTACCAACGATGCGGACTAGGTCCGTGATTTGAGGTGTATCCTCATTGTTGCACAGAAGAATTATGTCCTTGATGCACTGCTAGGTGATAGACCTATTGCAGGAGCAGATGCAGACGTTATGAACGTTTGGCTAGCTCAAATGATGACTACTTGATAGTTTTGTGCACCATGCTTTACGGCTTAGAACCGGGACTTCAAAAACGTTTTTGAAACATCACGGAGCATATGAGATGTTCGAAGAGCAGAAATTGGTATTTCAGACTCATGCCCGTGTCAAGAGGTATGAGACCTCTGACAAGTACTTTGCCTAAAAGATGGACGAGAATTGCTCAACTAGTGAGCATGTGCTCAGAATGTCTGGGTACTACAATCACTTGAATCAAGTGGGAGTTAATCTTCCAGATAAGATAGTGATTGACAGAGTTCTCTAGTCACCATCACCAAGTTACTAGAACTTCGTGATGAACTATAGTATGCAAGGGATGACGAAAACGATTCCCGAGCTCTTCGTGATGCTGAAATCGACGAAGGTAGAAATCAAGAAAGAGCATCAAGTGTTGATGATTAAACAAGACCACTAGTTTCAAGAAAAGGGCAAAGGGAAATAAAGGGAACTTCAAGAAGAATGGCAAGCAAGTTGTCACTCCCGTGAAAAAGCCCAAATCTGGACCTAAGCCTGAAACTGAGTGCTTCTACAACAAAGGAAATGGTCATCGGAAGTGGAACTGCCCCCAAATATTTGGTGGATAAGAAGGATCGCAAAGTTACCAAAGGTATATTTGATATACATGTTATTGATGTGTACTTTACTAGTGTTCATAGTAGCCCTTGGGTATTTGATACTTGTTCGGTTGCTAAGATTAGTAACTCGAAATAGGAGTTACAGAATAAACAAAGGATAGATGAGGGAGAAGTGGTGAAGTGTGTTGGAAGTGGTTCCAAGATTGATATGATCATCATCGCACACTCCTTATACTTTCGGGATTAGTGTTGAACCTAAATAAATGTTATTTGGTGTTTGCGTTGAGCATGAATATGATTAGATCATGTTTATTGCAATACGGTTATTCATTTAAGACAGAGAATAATTGTTATTCTGTTTACATGAATAAAACCTTCTATGGTCATACACCCAATGTTGATGGTTTATTGAATCTCGATCGTGGTAATACACATATTCATAATATTGATGCCAAAAGATGCAAAGTTGATAATGATAGTGCAACTTATTTGTGGCACTGCCATTTGGGTCATATCAGTGTAAAGCGCATGAAGAAACTCCATAAAGATGGACTTTTGGAATCACTTGATTATGAATCATTTGATACTTGTGAACTGTGCCTTATGGGCAAGATGACTAAACTCCGTTCTCCAGAACAATGGATGACATAGTGACTTATTGGGAATAATACATACCGATGTATGTGGTCCAATGAGTGTTGATGCTCGTGGCAGGTATCGTTATTTTCTGACCTTGACAGATGATTTGAGCAAGATATGGGTATATCTTCTTAATGAAACACATGTCTGAAACATTTGAAAAGTTCAAAAAAATTCAGAGTGAAGTGGAGAATCATCGTAACAAAAAAATAAAGTTTCTATGATCTGATCATGGAAGAGAATATTTGAGTTACGAGTTGGGCCTTCATTAAAAACAATGTGGAATAGTTTCACAGCTCACGCCACCTGGAACACCACAGCGTAATGGTGTGTCCAACCGTCGTAACCGCACTTCATTGGATATGGCACGATCTATGATGTCTCTTACCACTATCGTTTTGGGGTTATGCATCAGAGACAGCTGAATTCACTTTAAACAGGGCACCATCGAAATCTATTGAGACGACACCTTATGAACTATGGTTTGGCAGGAAACCAAAGTTGTCGTTTCTTAAAGTTTGGGGATGCGATGCTTATGTGAAAAAAGCTTCAACCTGATAAGCTCGAACCCAAATCGGAGAAATGCGTCTTCATAGGATACCCAAAGGAAACTGTTGGGTACACCTTCTATCACAGATCCGAAGGCAAGATATTCGTTGCTAAGAATGGATCCTTTCTAGAGAAGGAGTTTCTCCCGAAAGAAGTGAGTGGGAGGAAAGTAGAACTTGATGAGGTAATTGTACCTTCTCCCGAATTGGAAAGTAGTTCATCACAGAAATCAGTTCCAGTGATTCATACGCCAATTAGTGAGGAAGCTAATGATGATGATCATGAAACTTCAGATCAAGTTACTACCGAACCTCGTAGGTCTTCCAGAGTGCGATCCGCATCAGAGTGGTACAGTAATCCTATTCTGGAAGTCTTGTTACTAGACCATGATGAACCTACAGACTATGAGGAAGCGATGATGAGCCCAGATTCCGCGAAATGGCTTGAGGCCATGAAATCTGAGATGGGATCCATGTATGAGAACAAAGTGTGGACTTTGGTGGACTTGCCCGATGATCGGCAAGCCATATTAAATAAATGGATCTTGAAGAGGAAGACGGACACTGATAGTAGTGTTACTATCTACAAAGCTTGATTTGTCGCAAAAGGTTTTCAACAAGTTCAAGGTGTTGACTACAATGAGATTTTCTCAACTGTAGTGATGCTTAAGTCTGTCCGAATCATGTTAGCAATTGCTGCATTTTATGATTATGCATGAAATTTGGCAAATGGATGTCAAAACTGCATTCCTGAATGGATTCTGGAAGAAGAGTTGTATATGATGCAACTAGAAGGTTTTGTCGATCCAAAGGGTGCTAACAAAGTGTGCAAGCTCCAGCGATCCATTTATGGATTGGTGCAAGCCTCTCGGAGTTGGAATAAATGCTTTGATAGTGTGATCAAAGCATATGGTTTATACAGACTTTTGGTGAAGCCTATAGTTACAAGAAAGTGAGTGGGAGCTCTGTAGCATTTGTAATATTATGTGTGGATGACATATTGTTGATTGGAAATGATATAGAATTTCTGGATAGCATAAAGGGATACTTGAATAAGAGTTTTCCAAAGAAAGTCCTCGGTGAAGCTGCTTACATATTGGGCATCAAGATCTATAAAGATAGATCAAGACGCTTGATAAGATTTTTTAATGAGTATATACCTTGACAAGTTTCTGAAAGAGTTCAAAATGGATCAGTCAAAGAAGGAGTTCTTGTCTGTATTACAAGGTGTAAAATTGAGTAAGACTCAAAGCCCGACCATGGTAGAAGATAGAAAGAGAATGAAAGTCATTCCCTATGCCACAGTCATAGGTTCTATAAAGTATGTTGTGATGTATACCAGACCTATTCACTACTAGGGAAAACCTTATACACGGAATCTTAGCAACAGCGCGGTTTAAAAACAGACGCTACTGCTAATTAGCAGTAGCGAGCTTGACGAAACCGCGCTACTAATAACCAGGTAGCAGTAGCGCTCTAGGTGAAACAAGCGTTACTACTATAATTGCCACGGCGTTGCCTCCAGGCTAGATATAGTAGTAGTGCCCTTCCCTGGACGCGCTGCTGCTAAAGTACTTAGTAGCAGCGTTTTTCTGCAAAACTCGCTGCTGCTAAGTATTGCACCTAATTAAGTTTAGTCCCATACTGCTAAGCGAACAAGGTGTTTACCACCTTAAATATATTACTTCTTAAACTATCTCGAGCACTTGGTCTTCATTGAACTATATGTGTAGGATTTGTGGCTGCAATATGAATCTTCACCAGTGCCTATACAGGTACTGTGAGGATTCATGTTGACTATTTAGATTCTACACAAAAAGATCAATGATGACCAATGTATATTTTTGATGCATGCTTAGACTTAGCAGTAGCATTTTCCTGTAAAATGTGCTATAGCTACTTTAGCTATAGCGCGTTTCCTAAAGTGCGCTACTGCTAGTTCGACTTAACCACCCACGGGCTCAAAATTTTGCTAAGTCCTCCTCCCCCCTGTTCCCCTACTCCTCTGTCGCCGCCGCCCGAGCCCGAGCCTGCCCTCACCGCCGCCGCCTGAGGCCGCCCTTAACCTCACCGCCGCCGCCCGCCGCCGC
>NC_057814.1:72145446-72151460 GCF_018294505.1 Triticum aestivum | reverse complement strand
CACCCCCTCTCTCTGCTTAGTTAGTAGATGTTTTTTAGTAGTAGTAGATGTTAATTTAGGGTTCATAGATAATGATTTTTAGTAGTAGTAGATGTTAATTAGTAGTAGTGATGGTACTAGTTAACTAGGGCAGTATGGTTAATAGTAGATGTTTTTTACTATTGTATAATGTAGTTTTGTTTATAGTTTTTAGTATGTGTTTAGAATAATTAGTAAGTAAATTAATAAACTAGTTGAAGTAGTTTAGTTTTAGTTGAACTAGTTTAGTAAGTAAATTAATAAACTAGTTGAACTAGTTGAATTAATAGAACAAGTTTTTTTAGAAAGAACTAGTTGAATTAATAAATTAGTAAGAAAATTAATATAACTAGTTGAACTACTTTAGTTTTCGAAAGAACTAGTTTTTTTTCTATTTATAGTAAGTTTATATTTAGTAAGAACTAGTTGAATTAATAGATTTAGTTTAAGCAATTATTCGGGATGTATTAGTGATAACTTATGTAGGGTTTTTGCTTTTGTAGAAATCAAGGAGCCCCTTCATCATCCCCGTCACCGACCCCCTCCGACCTCGAGGTGAGACCAGCCAAATCTCCATGTCAATATGAGTCCTATAAGATATATATGATGTAGACAAAAACATGTATATCATGTGTTGCTCAAATATATGTGGTTGCCCAAGTGGCCGGTCATGTTCAGGTTACACCTCCGAGTGGCCTATGTTTTGCCGAAGTGTTGATTAATTTCCGTTCCGGCAAATTTCAGGCGCTCGATATGTCCTTTTTAAGCAAAGGTCATGCCGGATTTTTCCGTGAATTCTGGCATGACTTGTGCTAGAATATGTAGGAAATATCGAGTGGCCTGGATTTTCTCGAAAAATAATGATCTAATTTAGGTTTTTTAGTACATATATTTAATTGTACAAGTTTAATCTTTGAATTATGAACGTAGAAAATGTCGTACTCGGACGATGAAAGTCTCCCAGGGGAGTGCAGCTGGTGCCACGACGATCAAGGTCTGTGCGACAGGTTCCTTTGAGCTGGACGAAGATCGGCGCTTCAGCATTAAGCTCGAGGAGACCTTCGACGTTGAAACAGTACGCAACGACGACAAGTGTTTTTTCGTAATTAAGCACGACTTTAACTATTTCAACGTCTTATTTTCACCTTTTACAATTCGACTAGCTTATCCCATGCCATGCAAGACGCTATGTCTTGGAGAGGATGGGTTTTGAAGACCATGAAAATTTTGAAACAAAGAAAATACACCTAAGGACCCATCATGATATGGATTTTGAAGTAAATCTGTACAATTCTCAAAGCGTAACCCATTTTGGTTGCCAAAATTGGGAAGCACTTTGCAAAATGTATGGTTTTTATGAGGGTATGATTGTCACCATGGATCTTGGTGATCCCGACATCGAGCAAAACAATATGGACATTTGGGTCCTTGTTGATACGCTTCCGATTCTACCGCTATGTGAGTTTCTCAAACATAGTTATTAACTAATTTATATTGTTCATTTCAAAATAGTTGACAGCTTATTTCCATTGACAGCTTATTTTGATTGTTCAAACAATGTGCAGAACATGGTAGACAGAACCTACTACACTGATGGCTCCGAATTAACTTATAAGGAGAAAAATCATCTGATCGCATTCTGTACTTACTTTGAGAACTACAATACCTATTATCGAACTCCTCCAAATTATGGTGAATACGTGCCACTAGTGCACGTGTTAAACCACGATAACTTCTATGGAGATACCCTGGTAAGATTTTCTACTATTACGACATCCGTGCATCTTTTGCATACTTCTAAAACTAGTACATCATTGCTATCTACGAGTTATTACTATGTTTTTCAACAGAAAATCCCGATGGATTGTGTGCCTCATCTGATGTATCAGAATGGTCGCCTTGAACTTCTGAACATACAGCCAGGTCATCCTACGGATCTCACCTGTGCATATCGGATTTCTAAAACCGGTGAACACATGCTAATCAAAGAATGGAAAAAAATGTTTGGACATTCGTAAGGAGGTTCTTGGATTAAGCGAAAGGCAAGAATTGGAGACAGGATAATCTCCATTCTCCATAAAGGAGAGCCAGGGGCTATCTTGTTTTATGCTATTTTACCTAAGAGAATATAGTAGGTCCTAAGAGAATGTAGTAGGTCCTATGAGGAACAATATGTTTATTATGTGGTACAATGTGTTAGAGTTGATGATGAGGAGTCTTGTGATTATGACTAGTACCAACTTGCTATGTGATGTCTCATCGAGGAAAATGATGATCATGAGGAGGTGTTATATGACAATGATGTATTATAATGATAAGTTGTTAATGATATGATGATGATGATATTTATTATATCATTGCGTGAAACAACCGTGGATTAGTTTCAAGTGGATGTCCATCCACTTGTAACTAGTCCACTGTTCTTTCACCCAGTGATGTAATAACTCATTATGATGTAAAAACAATCTCTAAATTGCTACTGTATGAAAACTTGTATAGAGGTGTATGAATACAACTTGAAATAAAAAAGAAATAAAATACGAAATAATAGTAGTGGCGCGGGCTGGGAGAAGCACTACTAGTAATTAGCAGCAGCGCTGTTCGGAGAGACGCTACTACTAAGTCGGTGTAGCAGTAGCATGGGTCAACCGACGCTACTGCTAACCTTTAGTTGTAGCGCCGTACTAGTAGCGCTCCTACCCGCGCTACTGATAGGCCTAAAACCCGCGCTGCTGCTAGGCTTTTCCCTAGTAGTGATTGTGTACCTTGCCATGAGTTTGTCAAGGGGGTACAATAGTGATCTAGAAGTAGATCACTGGACAGCAGTCAAAATTATCCTTAGTGATGACTAAGGAAATATTTCTCGGTTATGGGGGTGATAAAGAGTTCGTCGTAAAGAGTTACGTTGATGCAAGCTTTTACACTGATCCAGATGACTCTAAGTCTCAATTTGGATACATATTGAAAATGGGAGCAATTAGCTAGAGTAGCTCTGTGTAGAGCATTGTAGACATAGAATATATGCAAAATACATACGGCTGTGAATGTGACAGACCGTTGACTAAACTTCTCTCATGAACAAAACATGATCACACCTTAGTAATCTTTGGGTGTTAATCACATAGCGATGTGAACTAGATTACTGACTCTAGTAAACCCTTTGGGTGTTGGTCACATGACGATGTAAACTATGGGTGTTAATCACATACAGATGTGAATATTGGTGTTAAATCACATGGTGATGCGAACTAGATTATTGACTCTAGTGCAAGTGGGAGACTGAAGGAAATATGCCCTAGAGGCAATAATAAAGTTATTATTTATTTCCTTAATTCATGATAAATGTTTATTATTCATGCTAGAATTGTATTAACCGGAAACTTTGTACATGTGTGAATACATAGACAAAACTTATAGTCCCTAGTACGTCTCTACTTGACTAGCTCGTTAATCAAATATGTTATGTTTCCTAACCATAGACATGTGTTGTCATTTGCTGAACGGGATCACATCATTAGGAGAATGATGTGATGGACATGACCCATCCATTAGCTTAGCATTATGATCGTGTCAGTTTTATTGCTACTGCTTTCTTCATGACTTATACAAGTTCCTCATACTATGAGGTTATGCAACTCCCAAATACTGGAGGAACACTTTGTGTGCTACCAAACGTCACAACATAGAAGGGTGATTATAAAGGTGCTCTACAGGTGTGTCCCAAGGTATTTGTTGGGTTGGCATAGATCGAGATTAGGAAGGGTTCCGGAATTCACCGAAAGGGGTTCTGAATGTTTCCCAAAATGTTTGCGTACGAGAACACTTTATTTGGGCCAAAGGGGAAAGCCCACAAGGTTTTCAGAAAGCGCAAAAGGAAGTTTTGCGAAGTCCAGGGGCCAGACGCCAGGGTCCCTGGCATCTGGGTCCAGACGCCAGGAAGCCTGGCGTCTGGCCTTGGAGTCCGAGAAGGACTCTTGCCTTTCGGGTGAAACTGACTTTGTGGAGGCTTTTACTCCAAGTTTTGACCCCAAGGCTCAACATATAAATAGAGGGGCAGGGCTAGCACCCAAGACAGATCAAGAAACACCAAGCCGTGTGCCGGCAACCCCATCCCCTCTAGTTTATCCTCCATCATAATTTCTATAGTGCTTAGGCGAAGCCCTGCAGAGATTGTTCTTCGCCAACACCGTCACCACGCCGTCGTGCTACCGGAACTCATCTACTACTTCACCCGTCTTGCTAGATCAAGAAGGCGAGGACATCATCGAGCTAAACGTGTGCTGAACGCGGAGGTGCCGTACGTTCGGTACTTGATCGGGACGGATCGTGAGGGTGTACGACTACATCAACCGCGTTGATAAACGCTTCCGCTTTGCGATCTTCAAGGGTATGAAGATACACTCTCCCTCTCGTTGCTATGCATCTCCAAGATAGATCTTGCGTGACCGTATGAAATTTTTTGAAATTACTGCGTTCCCCAACATATAGATGACTAACCAGTTGTCCGAAATCGTCGGAGTCGTCGCCGGAGTGGTCGTCGGAGTCATCGCCCGAGTCGTCACCAGAGTCGGTGTGGAACTCCGCCTCCGGTTGTGGAAGCTCGACGCCGTCTACGACGGCAACCTCTGTCTCCATCCATGCCGTGCTCCGGTGCTTTAGCAGCCCCGACGTTGCCACTCCCTCTAATGGGGCACTTCGGCGGCATCCTCATACACTGACGGCTTTGATAACTGAGAGCGGCGTCGAGGATGCAAGCGGAGAGAGGGGATTGTGTGTGTTGCGAGGATGGGGGTGCGGCCGCTCGGGCGCACCATTAATACGGAGTAGTGGGAGAGAGGCGGGCCGCGGTCAAACCGCTGGCTCGCCTCCTGGTGAGCCTGCGCACGGGAGTACTGGCATGCCTACTATCGTTTCACATAGCTACTCGCACGTCCCGATGACACTGTGCAGCGAGCACGCCTCCATCAATTCACACACCTGCACACATGCCTCCCGGTCTGCCTGCGCGGCGGACTGCTTGCATGCGTCCTGTCAACTCACGCCTGCTCGTGTACACGGTCGCGTGGCGGTATGTATATTGTTTTTCTATTTGGATGATTAATGATGCCGCTTTATTTTTTGCTTAACCGAAGCAAGACACGCATCCATTGTTGGTCTAACGCTCACGGTTCGAATAAATAGTCCGTTTGGGATATTGGTTCCCAATTATTAATATTCTCCCGTTTGTAATTAGATAAAGATTACATCAAAACTGGTCTCAAAGTTGACCAAAAAAAGTTACAATGCAACTTTGTATTGGTGTCCATATGACAACACGATAAGTTTCATAAACTTCAAATAAGTTTTGGATGTACTAGAATTTGAAAATCAAGATTCTCATTGTCTGAAATTTGTTGCACGAAGAGTAAACATGCACCCAATGAGACACACGTGTTTTTGCAATCCATTTAGGTGCACTGTCACGTGTGCATGTAGCTCGAATTTGATTTTTGCACATTATACCAATAGAAAATCAATCAATTAATGTACTAAAACGTCTTAATGATCTCTGGTTTTTTTTTTAAATTAAAACTTCCCTCCTTTGGTAACATATATATGTCCACCGTGGGATAATTAATTTAACATGCACCGTAGTTGCGGTGGATTCGCGGTGTGTGTGTGTGTGTGCGTGTGCGTGCGCGTCTGGGGGTGGCGAGTGGCTCGCAGTACACTAGAAGTTGTGAGCCACCATGTGGGTTGGCCGTTTTGTTAGGCAGGCCGGTGCCACATCAGAGTCGTGAATTCGTAATTTAAAACATTACACAACCCTTTCATACATACATGTTTTGGCCACATGCAGTCGATGGTTGTCCTACACGACACTCGATACTCGCGTATGCGCTTTCTGTGGGCCCGCGAGGTCGTCGTCCATCACTTTGACGAACAGCCGGTAGTGAGGTTAATTTGACCAGCAAGGTAGAATATTTTTTGTTTGTGTTATGGTGGTATATAGTACG
>NC_057814.1:72143449-72145071 GCF_018294505.1 Triticum aestivum | reverse complement strand
ATATATATATATATATATATATATATATATATATATATATATATATATATATACGTCCGCCTCCGTGAACAAGTACACCTCACTCAGTGTTGGGACTTTTCGGTTTACGAGGCACGTGCCACATCAAAATTGTGAAAAATGGCTATTCAAACATCACACAACACCTCTTTGCACCACATGCATGCAGGTGGTGGTTATCCTAGCTAGGACACTCACTTGTGACACTTCCATCTGTGGGCCCACGAGGCCATCGTCGATGCATATGTGCATCACTTTGACCTAGATACATCGGGAGAGGTTAATTAATTTCACCATCGAAGAGGATTCTTTTTGGGTTGTATTACGGCAGAAGCATATAGTATGCGTCGAATAGGGGGGAGGGGACCATCATATGTAGTACGCTTCATGAACCTCGTTCTGTGTGGGTGCATGGTTTACGGTTTTTGACGCATGTGTGGCACATCAAAGTTGTGCATTTTATGTATTATATTCAACATATGTTTGGCCCACTTGCAAAGCAATGGTGGTTGTCCTCTCACACCCACTTAAGCGGTTATCAGCGATATCGATGCTTTCCATTTGTGGGCCCGCTCGGTCCATCACTACTTTTTGCCTTACAATGAGAGTGGTTAATTTGACTTAATTAGGAGGGGGTTATTTTTTGCTTGTAAATACGATATATATATCGCATGCATGTGTACACATGAATCCCTCCCATCGAGTCGAAGTGGCTAGTACAACGACACGTGATGAACCGATCTCGCTCTTTGTGGGGAGAGTGTACGATTTTCGATGCACGCGCCACATGAATGTTGTGAAATGGTATTCAAACATGCATGCACGCATCACCTCCATACATATGCATGTAGTGGTTGTCTTCGAATGGTACACTCCCTCGCGTGGTTATCGGCGACAAGCCTATATATATATTCGTGGGCCCACGTGGACATCCATGATCATCTTGACCGACAACAAGATAGGTTACAATGGCAGATATTCTTCATTTGGTTCGTGTTATCGTGGTATAGGTCATGGTGAGATTCATACCTAATTAAAGTTTGAGCGCATATACTATGCACGCGCATGCATGCATGAATCCCCATCATCGGCTTGAAGTGTGGTGTAACATACATATGCATCATCAACCTAACCCTCACTCAGTGTGGGGATTTCTAGTTCGAAATCATGGTGCCACATCAAAGTTGTTCCATTGTGTACTAAAAAACACACCTGATCCATACATATGTTTGTGCCACACGCATGACGTGGTTGTCTTCGGGGACTAGCTAGCTACTTGCGTGATTATTGGCGAGCTAGCCTATCTGGGGTCGCATGGACGACCATCACTTTGACCAGCAACAAGAGAGAGGTTGTACGACCAAGGTAGATTATTCTTGGTCCGTTTTATGATCAATCTTGGTGAGATGCCTCTCTGGCCCGCCGACTTAAAAGTGTGTGGGGGGCTACTACTATGCACTTTGCTAGGTGAACCTCGGTTCAGGGGGGCATCATAGCTTAGGATTCCCTTCATGCCGACACGAGGGGGGCTGCTAGCTACTTCGCAGTTTGCTAGGTGAACCATGGTTGGGGGGCATCCATTCATAGCTTAGGATTCCCTTCGT
>NC_057814.1:72118508-72143148 GCF_018294505.1 Triticum aestivum | reverse complement strand
CGACATGAGGGAGGGGGGGCTGCTAGCTACTTTGCACTTTGCTAGGTGAGCCTCGGTTGGGGCGGGGGCGGGGCATGCATTCATAGCTTAGGATTCCCTTCGTGCCGACACGAGGGAGGGGGCTACTAGCTACTTCGCACTTTGCTAGGTGAGCCTCGGTTGGGGCAGGGGCGGGGCATGCATTCATAGCTTAGGATTCCCTTCGTACCGACACGAGGGGGGCAAGCAATATCGTGCGCTTTGTGAGATAGGTGCGACATCGAAGTTGCATTTGGTATTTGAAAATCAAAACACCCTTTTCATACATATAAATTTGGTCCACATGCAAGTGTGTTCGTGTTCTGACCCTCTCCCGCGTCAATTTTTTTGCCAAATTTATGAACATTAGACAAGTCGGATGACGCAACGGACACGGTTCACTCAAACTAACCGTGTGCCACGCCGGCGCCCAAGACAACCTTGCCGGCGCCCCTGTCACGCACACATCCGCACAGTACATTGGGCTCCGTGAGGCTCCCCCTCTCAAAAATATCTGCCCGCCTCGAGGGTTTTTCTGTTTCATAACACACGGTTGTTATCTCCGGACCGTGTGCGATGTTTCTTCTTCCCAATCCCACTGCATCCCTAGAAAATATCTGCCCGCCTCGAGGAGTGTTTTGGTGTTTCATAACACACAGTTGTTATCTCTGGACCGTGTGCGATGTTTCTTGTTCCCAATCCCGCCTGTCCCTAGAAAATATCGGCCCGCCTCGAGGGTTTTTCTGTTTCATAACACACGGTTGTTATCTCCGAACCGGGTGGGATGCACCATCATCAAAATTTTCATTAGCCCCAGCCTTTCACTCCCGCGTTTGACTCCAGCGTTTTAAAATTTTCAGTACCCGCATCATTTCCTCAAACACACCCCCGCCCCACCTCCACACACATACACACACACATCAAAACCTCCTCGGGCGCGCGCGCGCACACACACACCCCCTCCCTCGCTCAAAACCCTAGCAAGGTCCCCACCGCCACTGCCACGAGACCTCCATTGTCAACATCTGCCGGTTTGCCCGTGCAGCTTACCCACCGGTCTCCATACCAAGGCTGCCCTGAGTTTCTTAGATGACGCATGCAAAATGCCCCTTTTCCCCCAGATCCCCATCCCCCACTCCAGAGCATCACAGCCTAGTCCCGGCTATGCTTCCCATGGAGCTCGAGGAGCGACTGGCCCAAAAGAGGTGTATCGCAATCTCTTCGCCCGATGTCATCGAGGAAGCTGATGACCATTACTGGCGGCAAGAACTCAAGCAGCGGGCTAGAGTATGCGGGCATGTCTCTTCCGCAGGCTATGACATCGAGGTCATGGACAGCGACGGCCTGAGGCGGGCTATGTCACAGGTTAAGTGGCCCACCCCCAATCCCTCGGGTTCAACCGCCCTCGATCTCATGCATGGCCTCGCCGCTGATCTCCTCTGTCTCGTTATCAACAACTTGCCATCCTACATCGCCATCAAGCCCCTTTTGTCATTTCTGAAGGACATGTTTTGTGACGCTGGCTTGGGATCCACAGCTTCCAAGTCAGACCTCATCGAGGCGACCACGAGGAGGGCACCCTCTCCGGCTCTTCCAAGGGGAAAGAGCCCATCTGCTCTTCCAAGGGGAAAGAGCCCGTCTGCGACATCAGGGAGGGCACCCTATAGTCGTGCTCTTCCAAGGGGAAGGAGCCCTTCTGCGACAACATGGAGCGCATCCAGGGTCCGTTCTCTTCCCACGGGAACGAGCCCATCTGTGACAAGTGAGTAAACCCATGATTGTTTGGTCGTGCCTCTTCACAGGGGAAACCCATGATTTGTTTTGTTGAGTCCCTTTTGTAGTGTAGTGAGAATATGTCCAGTTTTAATTGCTATATCAGGTTGTTTGCAGTATGCCTTGTTTATTTTAGTTGTTCACAATGTGATGCTCTGTATGTGCAATTATTTACTGTGCAGTACATTTCATCAATCCAGTTTTAAACATACCGATAGGACTGCATATATTTGCTTGTTGTTAAGCCGGTTATAGCTAGCATATGCCTCTTTTAATTTTTTTTGATTATTTTGTTGTTTGTAGTTAGCATATGTCCAGTTTCAAATGCTATCTTTGGTTGTTCGTAGTATGCCTTGTTTGTTCCAGTTATTCACAACGTGATGTTCTATATGTGCAAGTATGAACTGTGCAGTTCAATTTCATCAGTACCAGTTTCAACAATACCACTATGGACCTGTTTGTTTCGGATTCTGGGACCAGATTCAGCTTTGCCAGTGAAGCCGAATCTGGAATCCGAAACAAACTGCTATTTGGAATCAGCTTTGCCAGTGAAGCTGAATCTGGATTTGGGTCATTTTTAGTGCAATTTTCTTAAGCACCTCAAAGTGTACTTCGGTGGTGAAGCTAATTCGCAGAAATAGCTTCGCCACTGAAGCGAATCCATAGGTGATTAAAATCCAAGCGAAGCTGAAACAAACAGGGCATGAATGACTACATTTGGTTGTTGCATCTTGTAGTTAAACACGCCTTTCCATTTTTATTTAGCAATAACCAGTGTACTTAGACCGGCACAATACCAGTTTGAATGACTATGTTTGCTTGTTGTTAAATGTTAGGCATGTTGCAGTTAACACACCTTTTCACTTGTTTTGCTTTACTAGCGTGCTTAAACCTGCACACTAAAGCTATCTTTTGGAGATTATTTTGTCTGTCGTGGATAATTTTGGTTGATGTTCAGCCTGTTGTGCTTAACATGCTTCTCGATGTCCCTACACAGGACAATTTTGGGAACGACTACTGTTTTCCATTGAGGTTAGTTTCATCCCATGGCTTATATATGCTCACTGTTCAGGATATCGGTAGCTGGTACCATATAGGCCGGGGGCTGATAAGGGACTAATCGGTGAATCTGACTTTTAACTGAATATATCTGCAACTCATTTATCGTTAGGTTAACTAGGGCCATATTTAATATATCTGAGGCTACATAGCAACATGCACTGTACTTAATGTCTACATATGCAATCCTAGGCTACATAGCAACAAGGAAGAGTGTTACCTTAATGTTTTGATGATGTCTAGATACACGTAGAAGAGCAGCAGCAGCAACAACAACAACAACAACAACAACAACAACAACAACAACAACAACAACAACAACAACAACAACAACAACAACAACAACAACAACAACAACAACAACACAGCCCTGTTTGGATACTCAACTTAGCTTTGAGGTTAGAGTTAGTTTCTAGCTCATGACTAACACTGAACTAACTCCATCCAAAGAGGTGTTTGGATGAGAGGATTAGATACTTAGATTGACAATAAATGCACTAGGAGAACTAGCTCCAATTAGCACCTCTTGGGTTGGATAGTTTTTTTTGGTGGGTTATAGATGCAACTAGCTCAAACTAGCCCTCATGTTTAGATATACTTTAGGGCTATTTGAGCCCAAACTAGCTCAAACTAACTCTAACCCATGGTACATCAGCAGTTAATCAGCCGATAATTTGTAAGAATGCAATAAACTCCTTCCGGCCCATAATATAAGATGTTAATTCATCTAATGTGAGTATATTGGATGTTATAAGATATTATATAAGAGTGTTGTACTACTTCATTGTACAATTGGTGTTTATCTTCTAATATTAACTTGGTGCTTTTAGGTGCATATGTCATTGGTAAAGATCCGCGCATCGACCCTTTCTGCACATGGGGAAATGAGATATCGATGAACCAGCATCAAGTGAGGAAGCTGATAAAGATTGTTAGTAAAATGGGTCAAAAGATGGCAATTAAACTATTTGTTTACACTTTATCCAATACAACAGCGAACTGCGGGATGGTAAGTAAGAACTCTGCAGCCTTCTTTTTACTGCCCATAATGAGTTGTGTTAGATGACAATGTCTGAATCTTTTTTCCTTTGCAGTGGTTCCCAAAGCAGTTTACTAAAGGTTCCCAATGATTAGTGGGCATGCAAAGGTTAAAGTATTTCTACCAGAACACGATGATTATCTAGATGTTTCCATGGAGACCGTGAAGGGTGGGCGGTCGGCCATCACAAGGGGTTGGACTAGAGTTGTGCGTGCCTTCTGCATGGAGGAGGGCACAATATGGGCATTCCGCTTCACCTTGTTCAGTAGCCAGAATGTATTTCGCCTCTTTCTTTACCGTCTTTAATAGTGCAAGTATACAACTGTGGTTCATTATTCTTTATTTGGTTCTTATGTAATTCTTGATGTGTGCCTCTGAATCGAATAATTCATTGGTTGTCTGAACCTGATGGATATGAATAAAGCTATAGCATACATTAAATTTCAATTTCAATTTGATATAGCAGCAACTAAATTACGGTGAAACTATGCTCTCCAGGTTGTTACGGCACACACGGTTGGTAAAATACAAACGTTTGCGATATACACCATAATCCGAGACGGTTCACATAAAGGAAACGTGTGCAAGCGTGCACACAGTTGCCTTTTGCAAAGCGTGTGCGATGTCAGACAATATCACAAACGGTGCTGGCAAACTAATCGTTTTCGATAGTTGCCTTATCGTACACGATTCGCAACCATGAACTATTTCTAATGAAGTATGCATCGTAAAAGTTGCACCACGGAATAGCGTGTGCGATTGTTGCCTTACCGTACACGATTCGCAACCATGAACTGTTTCGGATGAAGTATGCATCATAAACGTTGCACCACAGAATAGCGTGTGCGATAGTTGTCATGTACGACGATGTTACGATGGTCCGACTTTTCGTAATCCTATCCGACACTTGTATGACGATTAGCTAATCTTCTTAATTAATTATCGCATACGGTTTGTGAAAAGCGAATGTGTGTGATTGTATGCTTATCATACACGTTCTATAATAGTGAACCGTTTGTGATGGGTCGGGCATCGTAAACATAGCACCACAGAATACTAACTGCGATGGCAATGCGACCACAAATGAAAAGGAGTACTGTAGGGTCCCTATCCCCGACGGTTTCTGGGTCGTGTGGGAAGGACCCCCTAATCGCCCACACTCACTAGGTGACGGTTCCAAATGCCATCACGGAAAGGGGTTTTAAACCGTTTGTATAGCACTGACGCGTACCAGTGTATGTCGCAAGCTATTGATGATGCTACTTCTACTATGAATGATGCTTATGATGATGCTAGTACCTTGCTTAATAATGATGATGTGCCACTTGGTGAATTTCTTGATGAACAAATTGCTAGAGTAATACAACATGATGTTGTTGAATCCGATGATGAGCTTGAAACTGAAACTCCTGAAATACCTGCTAGAACTAGCCTTCCTAGATATGAATTGCCTAAGGTACCGAAAGGTTATGTTATGAGTGAAGAAAAAACTAGATATATCCTTGCTTGTAATGATAGAGATGATCTAGAGAAATTACTACACAAGTATAAAGAAAAATCTCTGAATGCTACAATGAAATGTGATCCTAAGTTTGCTACTTCACCTATCTTTATTGATGATAAGGATTATGAATTCTCTGTCGACCCAGAGTTAATTACTTTGGTTGAATCTGATCCTTTCCATGGTTATGAAACTGAAACTGTTGTGGCACATCTTACTAAGTTGAATGATATAGCCACCCTTTTTACTCATGATGAGAAAACTCGCTATTACTTTATTCTCAAATTATTTCCGTTCTCATTAAAGGGTGATGCTAAAGCATGGTACAATACTCTTGCTCCTGGTTGTGTGCGTAGTCCTCAAGATATGATTTACTACTTCTCTGAAAAATATTTTCCTGCCATAAGAAACAAGCTGCCTTACAGGAAATATTTAACGTTGTGCAAATTAAAGAAGAGAGTCTCCCACAAGCTTGGGGGAGGCTTTGCCAGTTAGTCAATGCTTTGCCTAATCATCCTTTTAAGAAAAATGAAATACTTGATATCTTTTATGATGGACTAACCGATGCTTCTACGAACTTCCTAGATACTTGTGCTGGTTGTGTTTTCAGGGAACGAACTATTGGACAAGCTGAAGAATTATTGAATAATATATTGAAAAATTATGTTGATTGGACTCTTCCTGAACCACCGCCTAAACCCGCTACGAAGAAGAGGGGTATATTATATCTCAATCCTGAAGATATGCAATAGGCAAAGAAATCTATGAAGGAAAAAGGTATTAAAGCTGAGGATGTTAAAATTTTACCTCCTATTGAAGAAATACATGGGCTTAATACACCATCACTGCCTAAGGTGGTAGAGGTAAATTCTCTAATGAAGTTCAATGATAATGACAATCCTCACAATATGCATCCTAGCCAATGCCTTTATGAGTTTGAAAACTACATTAGAAAGCAAGATCACTTCAATGCAAATGTTATGAAACAATTGAAATATAACTCCGATATGATTGCTCGCTTGAGTGACTTGTTATTTAGAATTTCAAATGATGTTAGAGGTGTTGTAAAACATGCTTCCATGGTTCAAACTCAATTAGAACAAGTTGCTAAATCTCAAAGAGAATTACTTGATGAAACGAATCATAATATGCATGACTTTGTTGTTAGAGTTGCAACTAGAGGAGGTAAAATGACTCAGGAACCACTTTATCCTGAAGGACACCCAAAAAGAATTGAACAAGATTCACAAATAGCTAACACTAGTGCACCTAGTCCTTCTAAAAAGAAAAAGAAGAAGAATAATGATAGGACTTTGCACACTTCTAGTGAACCTAAAATAGAAAAACCTCCTGATAATGATAATCAAACTTCTATCTTTGATGCTGAAACTAAATCTGGTAATGAACACTCACCTACTGATAATGAAAAAGGTAATGATGAGGTTCATGAAGACTCTCAACCAGCCAGTGGTAAAGAAGCAGATAATGATGTTGATATAGAACCACCTGTTGATCTTGATAACCCATAACCTAAAAATAAAGGATATGACAAAAGAGACTTTGTTGCTAGAAAACACGGTAAAGAAAGAGAACCGTGGGTTCAAAAACCTATGACTTTTCCACCCAAGTCAACTAAAAAGAAAGATGATGAAGAATTTGAACGCTTTGCTGAGATGCTGAGGCCAGTCTTTTTGTGTACTCACTTGACTGATATCTTGAAAATGCCTCCTTATGCAAAGTATATGAAAGATATCATCACAAATAAGGGAAAAATACCGAAAGCTGAAATCTCCACTATGCTTGCTAATTATACTTTTAAAGATGGAGTACCTAAAAAACTTGGAGATCTGGGAATACCAACTATGCCTTGCTCTATCAAAAAGAATTATGTGAAAACTGCTTTGTGTGATTTAGGAGCTGGTATTAGTGTTATGCCTTTCTCTTTATATAAAAGACTTGACTTGAATAAACTCACACCTACTGAAATATCTTTGCAAATGGCTGATAAATCAATTGCCATACCTATCGGTATCTGTGAGGATGTGCCCGTTGTCGTTGCTAATGTTACTATTTTGACTGACTTTGTTATACTTGAGATGCCCGAGGACGACAACATGTCGACTATCCTTGGTAGACCTTTCTTGAATACTACAGGGGCTGTTATTGATTGTAATAAAAGCAAGATCACTTTTCATATTAACGGCAATGAGCATACGGTACACTTTTTGAAGAAACAATTCCAAGTGAATGGTATTAATGTTATTGAAAAATCTCCGACAATCACTATTAGAAGTTTTCAAATACCTCTACCTACTGTTAAAAACATATATGAAATGCTTATTGTTGGGGAAATACATATCCCCATCGAGGTTTCATGCTAATCGAAAGTGGTTGTTAATAAGACTTGATCAACCTTATTAATGGATCATTTTTTGAACGGTATGAAGTTGATGAATTTAGTGAGCACTACATTCTGTCCCTATCTTTTGTTTTGTGTTCTTACTAGTTAAATAAAATAAAATGCCATGCTTTGTCTGTTTTCTGAATTTCCCGTGGAATAAAAAATGACCCAAAAATAAAAGTTCTCAGAATGCCCTGAAAATTTAATACAATTTTTTTGTGAATATTTCTTAATTTCTGGTGCAAATAATATCAGAGGGAGGTGCACCAGGTGGGCACAACCCACCTAGGCACGCCAGGACCCCCAGGTGCGCCCTGGTGGGTTGTGGGCCCCATGTGGGCCCCCTCACTTATCTCTTTAGCCCACATCACCACTTACCTCCAAAAAAAATCTCCATTGCTCTCTCTCTCGTGTTCTTGAGCTCAAACCCGCGGATTTCGATCTCTTTGCTCGAAGCTCCGTTTCCGAAACTGTTTCGGGGGATTGTTGCTTGGTATGTGACTCCACCGTTTGTCCAATTAGTTTTTGCTTTAGTGGTTTATACTTTGAATAATTAGCTACTCTTAGTGCTACTGTAGATGAGCTTGCATGTTGAATTCTTAGTGTTCTAAGTAGTTTGAATGCTTGCTATGGCTTCTATGCATCCCTATGAGTAGTTGCTACCAATTTTATAAATTTTCCTGACAAATTTGTGTCACCCCAAATTTTTTATTTTTCAGAAAATTGTACGCAAACATGAATATCTTCAGGAAGTTTGGCTCTAGGAAGAACTCCAAGGGTGTTATTGGGGAGTCCTCTGACAGTGATCTCCACCCTCGGAGGTTGGCGGAAGTACGACCGTGCGAATGGCCGCACACCCCGTTCTTGGAAGAGGCTGGAATTCTTCAGGAGTTCACACAATATATTGCCAATGTCAGCCTCACCGACTTCATTGTAGATGAGTGTGACCAGCACCAAATCCTCACAAACATCTTTGTTCAGAGTTTTACCTTCTTGCCTAGAAATAATCCCCCTGACGTGAGCTTTGATTTATATGCTGAAAACCATCAGATACCACTTACTAAATTTTGTGACATATGCATGATCCCTTCTGATGGGAGTTTAGCTGAGCCTAGGCCGGCTGGGTTTGAGGCCTTTTATCGCACTCTAACAATGGGAGATGAGAGAGGAGTGTCAGCCACCACGGCTGCTAGCTTACACTTTCCTGCTGTACATTATCTTGCTTTATTTGTTGCTGAGTGTCTGGTAGCTAGAAAGAAAGTAGGTGCGCTCATCGCTCCAGACTTTGTTGTTTTACGCCGGGCACTGGAGGGTGGCAACACTTATAGCTTGGGAGCTATTGTGGCTCGTCGCCTACATCTTAATAAATCCAGGGGGAAATACATGGTGGGATTTTTGCTACTCGTTTGGCGGCTCACTTTAATGTTGGGATACGCCCTCATGATTATCCTCTGACCAAGGTTTACCTAGACCGTGCAGCCATGAATCACCACCACTTCATTGATAATAACTCTCCTGGCATTCCCTTTCCTTATAACCTGGTCTTTAGCGTTAAAACTCGTGATATTATCCCCTTGCCTGCACCTGCTTCGTTTGATTCTATTGCCAGGGGCGGATATAGGATTATGCTTGTGGACACCATCGCCTACCGGAACGCTCAAGCTGCCGCGGAGGCAGCACAGGAGGAGCCTCAGCAGTGGGATGAGTGGATGCCTGATCCTCAGCACCCCTACTACCCTCCAGGCTACTAATTGATTACCAACTTAGGCCAAAAGCCTAAGCTTGGGGGAGTACGTGTTTCTCACCGACATTACATTTATGTCTACTTTTCATTCTATTTGTCGGTGTTCACACTCTTTCATCGTATCATCCATGCTTAGATTTATTTTTCTTGCTTTCTTCTTGTGTGTTTGAAAAACTTTAGAAAAACCAAAAAAATTAATTGTAGTCAATTTACTTTCTTTGCATGCTTAGTAGTAAGATTAAAAAGAAAACCCAAAAAGATTTCCTTGTTCTTCTTTTGCTTGTTGGGAGCTTTCCCATGTAAATAGTTTTTCTCATTTTTGGTTTCCCCTTCTATTTGCCTGTTCTAGAAAACCAAAAACTCCAAAAATATTTCAGTGTGTTTCTCTGAACTTTTTTTCTTTTATTCGAGTTGTACCAAGGAGAAGACCACGATAAAAATGTGAAAGTGCAACTATCCCTGGATGGTTTTGGTAATGATTAACAATGTATAGCTCATTGAACTAATGTTATTTCAAGATGAATATTTCAAGAAAGTTCAATGATTGGCATGGCATGGATTAGGAATGTGGACCCCTCAAAATGCTAAGGACAAAGGATTGGCTCAAGCTCTAAAGCTCAAGACTCTACATTTTACTTTTAGTGATCCAAGATCACATTGATTCTATAGGAAAAGCCAATACTATTAAAAAGGGATGAGGTGTTGCTTAATGGCTTGCTTGCTCAAAATGCTTAGTGATATGCTCCAAAAACCCTCAGCCACTTTTTCATATCCACATATGTCCCAAACCAAAAGTCAAACTCGACCCCACCGATTTGATCTATCCGGCGCCACCGAGTTCATTTGACATAGCCACTGCCAAAAACCCTAGTCTCTTCGGTCTCACCGATAGGGATCTCGGTCTCACCGAGATGGGATTGCAAACTCTCTGCTTCCCTTCGTAACGTTTTGGTCTAACCGAGATGAGAGATCGGTCCCACCGAGTTCGCAATGCAAACTCCCTGTTTTCCTTTCGTAACGTTTCGGTCCCACCGAGATGAGCGAATAGATCCCACCGAGTTTGCCTGACCAACTCTCTGGTTAGCTTATTACCAAAGTCGGTCCCACCGAGTTTGTGTAATCGGTCTCACCGAGATTACGTTATGCCCTAACCCTAACGAAACCCACCGAGTTGACATGTCGGTCCCATCGAAATACCGAACGGTCACATTATGAACTAAATTGGTCTGACTGAGTTTTATGATTCGGTCCCACCAAGTTTGGTAAATTGTGTGTAACGGTTAGATTCTGTGTCGAGGCTATATATACCCCTCCACCCTCTCTTCATTCATGAGGAAAGCCATCAGAACATGCCTACACTTCCAACATTCATTTTCTGAGAGAGAACCACCTACTCATGTGTTGAGGCCAAGATATTCCAATCCTATCATATGAATCTTGATCTCTAGCCTTCCCCAAGTTGCTTTCCACTCAAATCATCTTTCCACCAAATCCAATCCTATGAGAGAGAGTTGAGTGTTGGGGAGACTATCATTTGAAGCACAAGAGCAAGGAGTTCATCATCAACACACCATCTATTACCTTTTGGAGAGTGGTGTCTCCTAGATTGGTTAGGTGTCACATGGGAGCCTCCGTCAAGATTGTGGAGTTGAACCAAGGAGTTTGTATGGGCAAGGAGATTGCCTACTTCGTGAAGATCTACCCTAGCGAGGCAAGTCCTTCGTGGGTGATGGCCATGGTGGGATAGACAAGGTTGCTTCTTCGTGGACCCTTCGTGGGTGGAGCCCTCCGTGGACTCTGATACGTCTCCGTTGTACCTATAATTTTTGATTGTTCCATGCCAATATTCTACAACTTTTACATACTTTTGGAAACTTTTTATACTATTTTTGGGACTAACATATTGATCCAGTGCCCAGTGTCAGTTCCAGTTTGTTGCATGTTTTTGTTTCACAGAAAACCCATATCAAACGGAGTCCAAACGGGATAAAAACTGAGGGAGATTTTTTTGGAATATTTATGATTTTTGGGAAGAAGAATCAATGCGAGACGACGCTCGAAGGGGCCACGAGGCAGGGGCGCGCCCCAGGGGGTCAGGCACGCCATGGTCCCTCGTGGCCACCCCGTAAGGCGGTTGGTGCCCTTCTTTCGCCGCAAGAAAGCTAATATCCTGATAGAGATCGTGTCCAAAATTCAGCCCAATCGGAGTTACGGATCTCCGAGAATATAAGAAACGGTGAAAGGCCAGAACGCAGAAACAAAGAGAGACAGATCCAATCTCAGAGGGGCTCTCGCCCCTCCCACGCCATGGAGACCATGGACCAGAGGGTAAACCCTTCTCCCATCTAGGGAGAAGGTCAAGGAAGAAGAAGAAGAAGAAGGGGGGCTCTCTCCCCCTCTCTCCCGGTGGCGCCGGAACACCGCCGGGGCCATCATCATCACCGTGATATACACCAACATCTCCATCACCTTCCCCCATCTATCTACAGCGGTCCACTCTCTTGCAACCTGTTGTACCCTCTACTTGAACATGGTGCTTTATGCTTCATATTATTATCCAATGATGTGTTGCCATCCTATGATGTCTGAGTAGATTTTCGTTGTCCTATCAGTAATTGGTGAATTGCTATGATTGGTTTAATTTGCTTGTGGTTATGTTGCTGTCCTTTGGTGCCCATCATATGAGCGCGCACGTGGATCGCACCATAGGGTTAGTTGTATGTTGATAGGACTATGTATTGGAGGGCAAGAGTGACAGAAGCTTCAACCTAGCATAGAAATTGATGCATACGGAATTGAAGGGGGACCAATATATCTTAATGCTATGGTTGGGTTTTACCTTAATGAACGTTAGTAGTTGCGGATGCTTGCTAATAGTTCCAATCATAAGTGCATAGAATTCCAAGTCAGGGATGACATGCTAGCAGTGGCCTCTCCCACATAAAACTTGCTATCGGTCTAGTAAAGTAGTCAATTGCTTAGGGACAATTTCGCAACTCCTACCACATCTTTTCCATACTCGCTATACTAACTTTATTGCTTCTTTACCTAAAAAGCCCCTAGTTTTTATTTATGTGCTCTTTATATTCTAGCAAACCTATCCAGCAACACCTACAAAGTACTTCTAGTTTCATACTTGTTCTAGGTAAAGCGAACGTTAAGCGTGCGTAGAGTTGTATCGGTGGTCGATAGAACTTGAGGGAATATTTGTTCTACCTTTAGCTCCTCGTTGGGTTCGACACTCGTACTTATCGAAAGAGGCTACAATTGATCCCCTATACTTGTGGGTTATCAAGACCTTTTTCTGGCACCGTTGCCGGGGAGTTATAGCGTGGGGTGAATATTCTTGTGTTTGCTTGTTTGCTTTATCACTAAGTAATTTTTATTTGCTGTTCTAAGTTGTTCTCTATCTTTAGTTATGGATATGGAACACGAAATACCAAAAAAGTTAGGTGTACTTGCTACTCATGGAGATGGGGAACCTCCTAAAACCCTCGATGCGGGTTATGTGAAAATATTATGCACTACTTTAATAATCCTGAGAAAACCCCATTCAATTATGTAATGGGAGACATGTTGGATCAACGTGAATACTTTAGGGATTATCGCTTGACTCAAAAAGGGAAATTATTATGGGATCAAATTCATATGTTGCATTGGTATGCTCGGGAACTATGCTTGAGATATGATTATACTTGTTGCTCTAGGATGAAGGCTCCACACCTCCCCTTTTCATGCAAATTTAATGATGATAAAACCTTGGCTTCTTACGCTAATGTTATATATGATTACTATGATGTGGAACAAATAGAAAAATTCGTTGCTTTTATGGGTGCTTATGAAATTGAATCTTTGTTTAAAGAGTGTGAAAATCTTGATGATGCTGTTTACAGACCTGCAAATTTTGCTATACTTCAATATTGCTATGAGAATTATGAATTCAATTCCGATATTGATGCTTTTATTGAGAGAGTCTCCGCTGTTCAAGAAGAGACTAATATTTTTCAGGAGTCTATGGAAGAAGAAATTGATGAAACTGTGAGCTCATTGGATGAAAAAGATGAGGAGGAGATCGAAGAACAAAAGGAGGAAGAGCGGATTGATCACCCGTGCCCACCTTCTAATGAGAGTAACTCTTCAACTCATACATTGTTTAATTTCCCTTCGTGCTTACCGAGGGATGATTGCTATGATGATTGTTATGATATCGTTGATTCTCTTGAAATACCCCTTTTTGATGATGCTTGCTATGCTTGTGGCCATGATGCCAATATGAATGATGCTTATGGAGATGAACTTGCTATAGTTCCTTATGTTAAACATGAAATTGTTGCTATTGCACCCACACATAATAGTCCTATTATCTTTTTGAATTCTCCAAACTACACTATATCGGAGAAGTTTGCTCTTACTAAGGATTATGTTGATGGGTTGCATTTTACCATTGCACATGATGATTTTGATAGATATAATATGCATGTGCTTGCTGCTCCAACTTGCAATTATTATGAGAGAGGAACTACATCTCCGCCTCTTTATGTTTCCAACACGATAGAATTGCAAGAAACTGCTTATACTATGCATTGGCCTTTACAATGTGTGCACGAATTGTTCTTTTATGACATGACGATGCATAGGAAGAGAGTTAGACTTTGTTTTTGCATGATATATGTTACTTTGTGCTCACTACTAAATCACAAATCATTGTTAATTAAAATTGGCTTTGATATACCTTGGGATCCGGGTGGATCCATTACTTGAGCACTATATGAGCTTAATGGCTTTAAAGAAAGCGCTGCCAGGGAGACAACCCGGAAGTTTTAGAGAGTCATTTATTTCTGTTGTGTGATTTCATAAAGTTTAAAAACAAAAAAATAAAGAGGGGAACCCAAAACTTTTTCAAAAAGAAAAGCAAAAGTGAGAAAGACGAGCATTGTTAAAGTGGGAGCTAGCCTAGAACTTTGTTCATGCTCACGGAAACTTTGTGAATCTTGATTACAGAAACTTTTCAACAAAAATAATTATCCCCTTGTACAATTCCATTACATAATAAAAATAATGTTCCAAGGTTTGCCTTTAGGATGTTTACAATGCTTGTTGGTTTGTGCGGTGCAGGACAGAAATTTTGGCTGTAATGCGCGATTTTACATTTTATACTGGAACGTAAAACGGTTCTGAAACTTTTTTCACTGCCTTTCTATACAAATTTTTTATTTTTCCTAATTGTGGCAGAATTTCTAGGGTACCAGAAGTATGGTGAATGTGCAGATTACTACAGACTGCCCTGTTTAAGACAGATTCTGTTTTTGATGCATAGTTTGCTTGTTTTGATGAAACTATCGATTTCTATCAGTGGATTAAGCCATGGAAAAGTTATATTACAGTAGCTACAATGCAAAAACAAAATATGAATTGGTTTGCAACAGTACTTAGAGTAGTGATTTGCTTTATTATACTAACGGATCTTACCGAGTTTTCTGTTGAAGTTTTATGTGGATGAAGTGTTCGAAGATCGAGGAGGTCTCAATATGAGGAAAAGGAGGAGAGGCAAGAGCTCAAGCTTGGGGATGCCCAAGGCACCCCAAGTAAATATTCAAGGAGACTCAAGCGTCTAAGCTTGGGGATGCCCCGGAAGGCATCCCATCTTTCTTCAACAAGTATCGGTATGTTTTCGGATTAATTTCGTTCATGTGATATGTGCAAATCTTGGAGCATCGTTTGCATTTAGTTTGCACTTTTCTTTTATGCACCATGATGGTATGAGATAGTCCATGGTTGATTTATAGAATGCTCATTGCACTTCACTTAAAGCTTTTGAGTATGGCTTTATAGAATGCTTCATGTGCTTCACTTATATCATTTGAAGTTTGGATTGCCTGTTTCTCTTCATATAGAAAACCGCCATTTGTAGAATGCTCTTTTGCTTCACTTATATTTGTTAGAGCGTGGGCATATCTTTTGTAGAAAGAATTAAACTCTCTTGCTTCACTTATATCTATTTAGAGAGATGACAGGAATTGGTCATTCACATGGTTAGCCATAAAATCCTACATAAAACTTGTAGATCACTGAATATGATATGTTTGATTCCTTGCAATAGTTTTGCGATATAAAGGTGGTGATATTAGAGTCATGCTAGTGGAGTAATTGTGAAATTGAGAAATACTTGTGTTGAGGTTTGCAAGTCCCGTAGCATGCACGTATGGTAACCGTTGTGTGACAAATTTGAAGCATGGGGTGTTCTTTGATTGCCTTCCTTATGAGTGGAGGTCGGGATCGCGCGATGGTTAACTCCTACCAACCCTTCCCCTAGGAGCATGCACAGTAGTACTTTGCTTCGAGGGCTAATAAACTTTTGCAATAAGTATCACTACACCATGGCAAAAGTTTAGGGGCAGTCAACTGCCGGGAAAGGTTAAGAATTGAGGTCAATTTACTGCCGGTAAAGCTTTATCTGCCGGCCAAAACTTTATGGGTCAAATTATCTGCCGGGAATGATACAGTAAAGAGGGCAGCGTATTTGCCGGCAAGTTCGCGGTCAGTGTAACTGCCCTGGAATCAAAACGAGGGCAAACGCTGCGCCGGTAAGCACGTTGGTGCGGGCTGAATTCTTTTTGGCGCGAGGCTGGCGTGGGAAAAATGAAACAACAGAAGTTACTCGAATCGTCTCCGTGCTATGCGGCCCTAATTAGGTACTCCTATTTTTTCCCACAAAAAAGGTACTCCTATTTTGTCCCGTTCCCCACCGCTTCTTCTCTCACCCTGACCCAACCCAGCCGCTGCTAACCCTAAAAGCAACGCCGCCGCCGCCGCATCCTGCATCCACAATGCCAAGCCCAGCGCCGCTGCCCCATTACCCAATCACACCGCTGCCCTCACCGCCCCGCCGTCGCCACCCTACTTCCACATCACGGCGCACGGCCCATCCCCCATCTTCGCCCCCACCCGCATCCGCCACCCGCGCCTCCGTACGCCCCATCCCCGATCTTCGCCGCCGCGCCCGCGACCCCCATCCCACGCTGCCACCCATCCCCACCGACGCCACCACACTAGTATCCCCCACCAACGCCGCCGCCCCATCCCTATTCAGGCGGCCGCAGCAACAACCCCGCGGACACACCTACCACCTACGGGCCCCCTATTTCGCCCCTCACATAGCAGCACCGCATCTCCTCAGTGCCTGCTCCATACTGTGTATCACTTCCTCTCCATTTGCACTCCCCACAAATCAGTGGGAGGACGTGCCCATCTGAAGCAGCAGTAGTAGCAGAACAAGTAGCTACTGCACCGCTTACCTCTGTTTGTGCTCCCCCAGTTTCTGAAGAGGTATGCATTTAGAAGTTTCAGTTGTGTGGTTTCGAATTTTCAACCATGTTTTGTTGTGCTGTGACATCCAAGGATTTTTAGTTCTTCTAAGGTAGTAAATTTGGCTGGGAGCTATGAATCTAGTAGATGATGGTAAGGAACAATGTGTGATAAGTTAATACGACAGTCATGAGATAAAGGATATTTCTTTTGCTGGGAATCCAAGTGGCTATATTCGTTCATATTTTTGCTTGTATGCAAATGTTCTTAAGTACTCTGAATATAGCATGATTTGACTAGATAGGATCTCTATTGTTTCTCACACATATTTTTAATTAATACATATATTGATATTTTAGCTAGAGTACAAGATACCATTTTACAAATATGTTCGAGTTAGTAATTCATTAGTATTATGTCTAGATGATCTCAGTTTTTTTTTCTAAGACCTATTTTTAGTTTAACAGATAGATTGATAATTTTAAAAAAGGTCTTCACGAATAACATTTTACTATTGATGTTCAGGTCTAGGTTCGCAAGTGGAGGAGGGATCCAACATGCAGCCATAAATAATCGAACAAGTACCACTTCATGGTTATGGTGAGATTCTTGATCCTAGTTGAAGAGTTAAATTGGTACTTCCATCGCGTGGTATCATTTGACTACATTTGGAATATCTCGTAATTTTTTTTCAATCATTGCATGATTGTATCATATGGTGGTAAAATATATTATGGTGTGATAATGGAAATTCTGGAATTGGACTATCACCACAAAGGATATATTGCTCTTTTGAATGTGATTGGTTTCACAACCGTATACATGACAAGTGGGTAAAGATGCACTATTGCTAATTCCGTCTTTTATATTGAAGTGTTCCTTCAGAGTACCTCTTTGTTCTTCTATTTCAGATTGCATAACACTTGTACTAATCCTGAGATCATACTTATTTTCATGAAAAGAATGGCAAACAGAGGAGGATATGCTGATGCTGCTATGCATGAAGATTTGCGAATAGGGAATGTAGGACATGTCACAGAAAGGTTGCATGAATTCATTCCAAGTCTTGCATGGACAAAACAACAAGACAAAGGTGACGGCGGCCTTTGTGTGTTGATACATCTTTGCAGATGTATGAAGCTATTTAACAACAAGTTGTGCTTATCTGTAGGAAAGGCAACACATCTAATCAGTCAGCTGTCAAAATGCCTAGATGCCGACTAAGATCTGAGATCATATCACTTACAAAGCATGACTGGAGGACATGGCTGCTGAAAACCTG
This sequence comes from Triticum aestivum, assembly GCF_018294505.1. Classification (NCBI taxonomy): domain Eukaryota; kingdom Viridiplantae; phylum Streptophyta; class Magnoliopsida; order Poales; family Poaceae; genus Triticum; species Triticum aestivum. Next base: position 72,125,026 of record NC_057814.1, on the reverse strand, counting down.
AATGATCATGTGGTACACTTTGCTCACATTAAAATGTATGTAGGTTTCTGAAATTTGCAATGTATTTGACAATCTTATATATGCAGATAGAAGTTGATAGTAAAGTATGCAGAAGCAACCATCACAGCCGGAAGCAGTCCCCGCATCTACGAGCTATTACATATTCTTAGAATTCTGTAATATTAGACTAAAGACAAGTTAATTTTGTTTTCATTATCCTCTGGACAATGCGTATACGAGCTAGCTCTTCCAAAATTTATATCTTCTGGATCCCTCGTATGTTAGGGTCTTGTGGATGCTACTTTTCTTTATCTATAAAGCAGGGTTATGGCCTGATTTCTTAAACCATCAATAAAAGAGATCAAGAGATGCATATATACCATGGATGTTGCAACGACTTACCTTCCTGTAGGCAGCATTTAACCTGATCTGCTTGTTCCTGAAACACTCAGGTAAACGGTTATCAGATATAGAAATACTTGTAATATAAGAAAAATGAATATCCATGTCCATCTTTAATGTTATCCCAAAATCTTTGGTGCAGTTATTCTCTAACTTATCTCATATATAAAATGTTCTCTCATGGTTTAAGAATACTACATCCATTTGAGCATACTAAGATTCTCTAACCATGAAATATATTCAACAAAAAAGGTGGAGCACTTATCAAATGATATATTCATGCTTTATTGTTTTGTAGTGAAAGAATATCTCTTTTGATATATCTCTCCTTTCAAGTAACACAAAACAGTCAGAAACAGTGATCGACTTGACCAACATTCTTTTATTTTGAACAACCTATATTCATTTCAGCAAATAATGATTTATGGGTGTATAACTTTTTTTCTTTTGTTCAATCAACATTTTTTCCTGAAACCAAGAAGCAGATTTAATCAAAGGGTTGTTCAGTTGTTATACATTCTCATAACTATTGATTCACACTGTCTAGCATTAGCACACACTACACAGAACAAACATGTACAGAAAAACTGAATGGAGGACACCCTGCATTGCCACTGGATTGCTAGTAACTAATCCTTACCTGCAGTTTTTGGATGTTCTATTTACTTCACAGCAATCAAGAGAAAGTAATACACCAAAAGAAGATGACTATCCGTAAATATTTATAATGATAGGTTATATCGATCTTCCTAATGATCCATACATATTGCATAATCTGTTCTGATGAGTACACAGACACATTCTGTTTGTGCCTTGTGCAACGCAAAGTACAGGGCGACACACATGTCCTTTTCATTTGAGGGGTTGTTTGGTTTGAGACTAAGTTTGCCAAAGCTTGCCACACCTAAGGTTAGGCAAATTTAACCAACTTAGGTGTGTGTTTGGTTCAAGCCACATCTTAGGCAAGCCACACTATGGTCCCACATCACATACACACAACAAGTGTGGCAAGATTCCCTTAGGCTTGCCAACTTGTGGCTCTCATTTTGAAGAACTAACCTTAGGCAAGTTTGGCAACATTGTATGGCAAAGTGTGGCACTCCTAGGCCTAGAACCAAACAACCCCTGAATAAGTCAATTTTCTTTTTCTGCCCATGCTACTTCTACGTTTGGAACATATGTTCGTCCGAGCTGATTTTTTAATCCATTTCCTTTTTTGACAGGTCACAGTATAATTTCCTTTGCATCCACAAGTTTCTAGAGGTGTGGTTGTTGAGCTAAAAGGGTCTTCTGCTAGGATATTTTTCACTTTTGTCTACGATGTACTGTAATACTTATGAATCTACAAATCTATGTATGTGTGCATCTAGACTTGATAAATGGTTGTGCTTTTGGCTATCCTGTTACTGGACTTGTATGCCCATGTGTGCATCTAGGCACGCATGATGAATCTTCTTTGTGCTTTTGGCTATCCTGCAATACTGGACTTATGAACCTACGTAACACTGGTAGAAAAAAGCCCTTTAGTCCCGGTTCGCAACAGCCTTTAGTCCCGACTGTGTAACCGGGACTAAATATGCGCGACTAAAGACCCCCCCACTTTAGTCGCGCCTCTTACGGACCGCGACTAAAGGCTTTAGTCCCGGTTCTTGTGGCTGACCGGGACTAAAGGCCCGTCCACGTGGGCGCCAGTGGTCCATCGGGGCGGAGGACCTTTAGTCCCGGTTCTCGTGGCCAACCGGGACTAAAGGCCTCCTCCGCAGGTTTAGGGTTTTAGCCCCCCTAAACCTGGTTTCTTTTTAGTTTGGAGTGTTTTATTTCTTTTATATTTTATTTTGTGTTTTATTTTAATTTTGATGAAGTTTCAGTACACATATTCTACGCTACTATATACATGCATATGAAATTTCAAACAAGAAGAATTCAAGAGGAATATATAATATATATTCAATCTCGGGTGACCATATACAACTTCGAACAAGTTTCCATACACAATTAGGATGGATGACCATATACAACTTCGAACAAGTTTCAATCTCGGGTATGCATATAAATTTCTTCGTCCTCGGTATAGTGTTCTCCTTTAGGATTGATGACTTCCCTCATGAAAAATCCTGCTAATTCTTCTTGAATTGGTCGGAAGCGAGCTTCTGGACTAAGCCTCCTCCGCAAGTTATCCGTCGCGTTCCGCACGCTATCCGATGCCTTCCGCTCAGAGGTGTGTCTCCGGATGTTCTCACAAACATAGTATCCACATAGATTGGTCCCCGGTGGCTGCTTATCCACATTAACTAACCTTCTGAAATCTAGCTCATGTTTGAATTCACCGACAATTTCTTCTGAGAACCGTCTCCAAACCCTACAGGGCAAAGAAAATTAAATGAACAAGGGAGTTATTAGTTACTTGATATTAGGAAATGAACGAAAGAAACCGATCGATATAGAGCTCAAATGATTGAAAATAATTACTTTTGCAGCATTTTTCTCATGTCGGCCCAACGCTTTGGATCTGAATCCATAGAGTCCATGATTAGAACTCTGGAGGTGTGAAGTTCAATATTTAGCAGAATCCAGTGGAACCTGCGGACACGTTACATGCACAGTCATGCATAACTCATCGATTAGACATACCATGCATGGAGTAAACAAAAGAGAATGGGCACAAGAGAGAAACACTCACCCAAAATGGTAAGGAAATAGAATATGACTTTTGAGTTGATGCTTTCTAAGAAACTTGCACAAGTCTTTCTCCACGTCTTCGGGGTGATGTTGTAACACATGTCCATTAACGATATGTGGGTCAATGAACCCAACATCATGGATGTTTCTTATTTTGCATTCCCAAATCTTCAATCTGCATAATAGCGTACGCAACAATATAGTTAGGACAATATATATATAGTGCAGGCAATGAAGAACGAGATGAGGTAGAAATAAATCACTTACAGAACGTAGCAACTCAGCATAGATTTGTCGAGGTCGCGCAGATTGAACAGCTGGAACAATTCACTCATATGAACTTGTACAGAGTACCGTTTGGTGTGATGCTCATCTGTAACATCCGCATAAACATATTCTTTGTCGGCCCATGTTATGAATTGCTTGTACCAACGTAGCAGATTTCGCATTTGTGGTGGTAGACTCTTTTTCTGCGCAGGCTCGACGAGAGGCCCATTCCGCACATATTGTAATGCTATCTCACATACTGGCGCATCCTCAAGGCCTAAGAAGGCACGAAGAGTCAAACCCATCTCGGACGCTTGTTTCATGGCACCCGCTACAGTCAATCCAAGTGCTGCCGCAACTGCTATGATCTCGGGGTCCTCTTCCGGACCGGCTTTCACTATGAGCGGGGGGATCGATTGTTTCTTCTCCATCCCGAGCTGGTCAACTTGTTTCCCGCTTTTTTTACTTTCTTCTTTCTCCTCCTTCAATATTTTTGCTTGCCTACGAAGTTCATGTCCATAGTCGTCAGGCATATTCAGCTCGGCTTGGGACGGTGTCGTCAAAAAATCCTTAGCCCACTTCTTTTGCTTCTTAGTGAATACTTGCTTGGGCTCAGGCTCTTTTTTCGCCTTCATATCCGCCTTCCATTTCTCATAATCAGCAGACGCGGCCAATTTGGTTTCAGCTTCACTAAGTTCCCCAGGCCTTGGGAGGAGAGGCTTCAGTGATGGCTCCGGTACCCTTGTGGTCTTAGGTACATAAGGGTCCGGGTTAATAGTCCAGGAGCGGGTTTCCTTGCTGTCCGCCTGCTTATGCTTCTTCGCCGGAGGTGGATTGGGGGGCGTCGTACCCGCCGAAGGAGGATTGGGGGCGTCGTACCCACCGGAGGTTGTGGATCGGGGGACGGCGTCGAATGGCGTGAAGGAGGTGTAGGTGAACCACCACGACCACCGCCACCGCCACCACCGCCACCACCACCATCGGAGGGGGGTGGACTTGCTAGCCTTGGCGCCTCGCCTGAAAACACTATGTACTTCTTTTTCCATAGAATGAACTGGCGCTTGACATCTCCAAGTCTTCTCTCCCCTTCGGGTGTAGGTTTGTCAATCTCCAGGTCCTCAAACCCTTGGACTATGTCTTCCACCGTGACACGAGCATAGCCATATGCAATGGGGTTGTTGTGGTGGAGTGCTCCAGGTGTACAGGGTAAAGCACTGCCGCTAGCTACCTTCGTGGAAACGTTCCCCACGGGATAATGCAGATCACATTCTTTCATCTCCTTTACATCATCCACGGGGTAGTGAGGCTCCGGTGCACGAATCTCGATCATCGGTGCACTAGCACCAGGCGGGGCATCCGTGGAAGCCATGCTGCTTCTCCGCTTCTGGCTTCCGCGATCCGCTTCATGATCTTCATGCGGCCCTGCAGCCGATTTTTCTTTTACTAGTTCATGCACGGTCTGCTTCAACTCATGGAGTTCCGATGCAAACTTCGTCATAAGATCTGCATCCCGGTCCGTCTTTCTCTTACGGCTTCTGTAACAGTACGGGTCATTGTCCTGGGAAAACCCTACTTTCCACGGAACTTTGCCTTTGCCTCGTACACGTCCTCCATGTTCATCATTCCCGAGGGCTGTTGTCAGTGTGTCTTTCTCTCTGTTGAACTTGATCAAGCCCTCTTGAGCTTTGGTCATTGCGTCAATAAGGGCTTGGGTGGGAGCAAACTGTCTCTGACGGTGCACACACACCCCTGTCTCCGGGTCTAGCGATCCCCCATGCCCGTACCACCAGCTTTTGGCCCTTGGGTCCCATCCCTCTGTACCTAGAGGGATTCCTCGCACCCTCAGGTCCTCCTCCATCTTCTGCCACCTAGGCTCCAAAAGGCGGTATCCTCCTGGCCCCATAATATGATGGAACTTTTTCTTACTCGCATTATCCTTATTTTTTTTTGATATTTCCTTGAAATGCTCCGATTGCTTTTGCCTCACAAATTCTGGCCAATCATCTTTCAGTTTCTCATGTTGTCCATTGAAATCCGGAGTCTTGCCCTTGTTGACATAGTCACGGGTTAAATTTTTCTTGAAGTTCCGGAATGCTTCGCCCATCTTCTGAAGAGCGAACTCTTTAACTAGCCTCCTCCTCTGACGTCCACCCGAAACCTCGTTACCGAATTCATCGACTTTGTTGTATTCCGGAGGTAGAATGAAATGTTCCATAAGCTTTCTCCAGCAATCCTTTTTCGTTCTCTTGTCGACAAAACTGAAACCAAGACGTGCCTTCTTTGGCTCCTTCCATTCCTGGACGGTGATCGGGACGTTGTCTCTAACAACGACTCCGCATTGGTTGATAAACTTTGAGGTGTGCTGTAGGGGCTTGCCGGTTTCACTGACAAACTCAATGGCATATGTTTCTCCTGTTTTCATCGCCTTGGATTTGCCACGCTTTGTCGTACTCGATCCGGAGGGCTAAAAAAAGAAAGAGAGTCGCGCGCGTTAATACATATGTATTCACATTTTAGTAAGTTTGTATCACGAGAGGCTCAATGTATATATATACCTCGCCGGAGGTGGTTGCTACTTGCAATTCGAGATCGTCAATTGTTGACGGTTGACCTCCGTCGACAATGTCCGTTCCTTCACCTTCTTGATCATTGACAATCTCTGTTCCACCGTCAAGGTTCAGAAAAGAAGAGACTACATCCTCTTGTTGCTCATATTCTGAGCCCGGCACATAAGGAATCTCGTTGTTGATGATGCCCATTAAATAACGTTCAGCCTCCGGATCCCTAAGCGGCTCGGCTCTATCGTCCGCCATATGTCACTCCTGCATGTAGTAAAAATTCTTTAAGTATAAAGGAATTAAAAAATAAGATTAAGGGGACATAGAGGAGGAGGAATTAAAAAATAAGATTATTGAGCACCGCCAAGTATTTTGTTTTGTTTTCTTTCTTTTTCTTTTTGGTTTTTGGTTTCTTTCTTCTTCCTTTTTTCTTCTTTTTTTCTTCTTCTTCCTTTCTTCTTCCTCTTTCTTCTTTCTTTCTTCTTCTTCCTTTTTCTTTCTTCTTTCTTTCTTCTTCTTCCTTTCTTCTTCCTTTCTTCTTCTTTTTTTCTTCTTCCTTTTTCTTTCTTCTTTCTTTTGGTTTTCATTTGGTTTTCATTTGGTTTTCATTTT
>NC_057814.1:72106230-72118498 GCF_018294505.1 Triticum aestivum | reverse complement strand
AATGGCTACTCGAACATTTTCCGGTAGGAGCCCCCTCAAAGCAATCGGAAGCAATTGCGTCATAATCACGTGGCAGTCGTGAGACTTCAGGTTTTGGAACTTTTTCTCCGCCATGTTTATTATTCCCTTTATATTCGACGAGAAGCCAGACGGGACCTTCATACTGCTCAGGCATTCAAAAAAAATGACCTTCTCTTCTTTGGTAAGAGCGTAGCTGGCACGACCTTGAAACCATTCCGGATGCCGGTCATCTGGGTCTTTCAAAAGTTGCTGGTCCTGCCGTACTTCCTTTGTATCATTTATCTTCCCATACACGCCCAAGAAGCTTAGCAGGTTCACGCAAATATTCTTCGTAACATGCATCACGTCGATTGCAGAGCGGACATCTAGGACTTTCCAATATTCTAGCTCCCAAAATATAGATTTCTTCTTCCACATGGGTGCGTGCCCGTCAACTCCCCGCGGAACTGATTGTCCGCCAGGACCCTTTCCAAAGATGACTTTCAAATCCTTGACCATATCAAATATCTCAGCACCAGTACGTTCCGCAGGCTTCGGCCGGTGATCTGCCTTGCCGGTTAAATGCTTGCCTTTCTTTCTTACGTTATGATTTCGGGGAAGAAATCGACGATGACCCTGGTACACGTTCTTCTTACAATTAACCAAACGTACACTTTCAGTCTCATGTAAGCAGTGCATGCATGCATTGTATCCCTTATTTGTCTGTCCCGAAAGGTTACTGAGAGCAGGCCAATCGTTGATGGTTACAAAAAGCAACGCTCGTAGGTCAAATTCCTCTCCTTTGTGCTCATCCCAGACACGTACACCAGGTCTGGCCCACAACTGTAAAAGTTCATCAACTAATGGCCTTAGGTACACATCGATGTCGTTCCCGGGTTGCTTTGGACCTTGGATGAGCACTGGCATCATAATGAACTTCCGCTTCATGCACAACCAAGGAGGAAGGTTGTAGATGCATAGAGTCACGGGCCAGGTGCTATGGCTGGAGCTCTGCTCGCCAAAAGGATTGATGCCATCAGTACTTAGACCAAATCTTATGTTCCTTGCGTCAGCTGCAAAATCTTTGAACACTCTGTCGATCTTTCTCCATTGTGTTCCATCAGCGGGGTGTCTCAACTCCCCGTCGGACTTACGGTCCTCTTTGTGCCATCGCAACGACTTGGCATGCTTTTTTTTCATGAACAGACGTTTCAACCGTGGTATTATAGGAGCATACCACATCACCTTGGCGGGAACCCTCTTCCTGGGTTTCTCGCCCTCAACATCGTCACCAGGGTCATCGCCTCTGATCTTATAACGCAATGCAGTGCATACAGGGCATTCATTCAAATTCTCGTATTCACCGCGGTAGAGGATGCAGTCGTTAATGCATGCATGTATCTTCAGAACCTCTAAACCTAGAGGGCAGACAACCTTCTTTGCTTCGTACATACTGGCGGGCAACTCGTTATTCTTCGGAAACATATTCTTCAACATTTTCAGCAAATTTTCAAATGATGAGTCACCTACACCTTCCTGTGCCTTCCATTTTAGCAAATCCAGTGTGCAGCCCAGCTTTTTCAGACTATTATCGCATCCTGGATACAACGACTTTTTGTGAACCTCTAACATGCGATCCAAATTCTCCCTATCCTTGTTAGTTTCGCAGCGTCTCCGTGCATCAGCAATGGTCCGACCAAGATCATCAGCGGGCTCATCATGTGCCTCTTCTTCACCTTCACCTAACCCTTCCCCACCTTCAGCATCATCCTCCATGAAAGTATCACCGAAATGATCATGATAGTTGTCATCGATATCATCCCCTTCTTCATCTTCTTCCATTCTAACCCCTCTTTCTCCATGCTTGGTCCAACAATTATAGCTTGGCATGAAACCGTGCCGAAGTAGGTGCATGTGAATGTCTCTTGAGGAGGAGTAACCCTTCTGATTCTTACAGACAGCACATGGACAGATAATAAAACCTTGCTGCTTGTTCGCATTTGCCACTACGAGGAAATCTTTCAAACCCGTAGTGAACTCGCCGGAGAGTCGGGGACCGTACATCCATTGCCGATTCATCTGCATTATTATTATATAAAGTATATAATTAACCATCATGCATTTGTTAAACTAACTAGCTAGAAATAATACAAATTAAACAATGAACTATACACATGCGTATTTTATCAATGACACATGAAAGGTTCAAGTTGCTAACCGCGATCGCGGAGGAAAAATAAATGAGAAAGCTCAAGTGTGGCTCGGACACTTCATATCATGTTTGTTTCAGGCTCTCGGGCATTTCATTGAACACCTTGTGTGCATAGGAGGAACCAAAAGCAAACCCACCACCCCCTTCTGAAAATTGTGAAGTGAGCTGAGTGAAGTGAAGTGAGCTGAGTCCTATATATAGGGATGGGCCTTTAGTCCCGGTTGGCCTGGCCAACCGCGACTAAAGGCCTTCGGGGACCTAAAGCCCCTCCCGTCCGCCAGCTGTCGACCGAGCGCGCTGGGCCCAGATAGTTGGTCGCGGGTCTCCTCCCGAACCACGACTAAAGGCCCCTTTTGTCGTGGTTCGATTGTTTTGGGGACTAATGGGGGCGTATGGAAGCCTCTTTTTCTACTAGTGGTATGCATGATGTAGACTTGTGAACTTATGTATGGATGATGGATTGCTTATATCTATGCCCATGTTGTTATATATATATTACTGTATGCATGTGTGTTATATATAGATGGCACAAAATGCAGTGAAGATAAATGATAGCTGTTGGAATACATGTATACATATAGGAGATTAGTGTGTTTGTAGTGGATGCAAATACTGGCAGTCTAACTGCCGGGAAACTCTTCAATCTGCCCTGAATTGTTGGTCTGCCGGGGAAAAGTTGTATGCCAGGAATAGTTCTAACTGCTGGCAAAGGTACAAACATGGAGGGCAGACAATCTGCCGGGGTTTACACAAACTGTCGGGAATTGTTTTTCCCGACAACACTTTCAAGGGCAGTTTGTATATGCCGGCAAAAACCTTTCCCGGCAGTTAGTCTGCCTCCAATGGTTAGTTTTCCCGGCAGATCTGATGACCTCTAAGTTTTGGTCATGGTGTAGTGTATATGAGTTCTTTATGACTAATGTGAGTCCATGGATTATACGCACTCTTACCCTTCCATCATTGCTAGCCTCTTCGGTACCGTGCATTGCCCTTTCTCACCTCGAGAGTTGGTGCAAACTTCGCCGGTGCATCCAAACCCAGTGATACGATACACTCTATCACACATAATCCTCCTTATATCTGCCTCAAAACAACCACCATACCTACCTATTATGGCATTTCCATAGCCATTCCGAGATATATTGCCATGCAACTTCTATCATCATCATATACATGACTTGAGCATTCATTGTCATATTGCTTTGCATGATCATAAGACAGCTAGCATGATGTTTTCATGGCTTGTCCATTTTTTGATATCTTTGCTATGCTAGATCCTTGCACATCCTGGTACATTGCCAAAGGCATTCATATAGAGTCATATTTTTTTTTCTAGTATTGAGTTGTAAGTAAATAAAAGTGTGATGATCATCATTATTAGAGCATTGTCCCATGTGAGGAAAGGATGATGGAAGCTATGATTCCCTCACAAGTTGGGATGAGTCTCCTGACTTTATGAAAAATAAAAGAGGCCAAAGAAGCCCAAATAAAAAGAAGGCCAAAGAAGCCCACCAAAAAAATAAAAAGTAAAAAAATGAGAGAAAAAGAGAGAAGGGGCAATGCTACTATCCTTTTACCACACTTGTGCTTCAAAGTAGCACAATGTTCTTCATAGAGAGAGTCTCCTATGCTTTCACTTTCATATACTAGTGGGAATTTTCCATTATAGAACTTGGCTTGTATATTCCGATGATGGGCTTCCTCAAATGCCCAAGGTCTTCATGAGCAAGCAAGTTGGATGCACACCCACTTAGTTTCCAGTTTGAGCTTCCATAAACTTATAGCTCTTAGTGCATCCGTTGCATGGCAATCCCTACTCCTCACATTGACATCAATTGATGGGCATCTCCATAGCCCGTTGATTAGCTGCGTCGATGTGAGACTTTCTCCCTTTTTGTCTTCTCCACACAACCTCCATCATCATACTCTACTCCACCCATAGTGCTGTGTCCATGGCTTACGCTCATGTATTGCGTGAGGGTTGAAAAGGCTGAAGCGCATTAAAAAGTATGAACCAATTGCTTGGCTGAAACCGGGGTTGTGCATGATGGGAGCATTTTGTGTGACGAAAATGAAGCATGGCCAAACTATATGATTTTGTAGGGATAAGCTTTCTTTGGCTATGTTAGTTTGATAACACATAATTGTTTTATTAGTATGCTTGAAGTATTATTGTTTTTATGTCAAATGATAGACTATTGCTTTGAATCACTTATGTCTTAATATTCATGCCATGATTAGATATATGATCAAGACCATGCTAGGTAGCATTCCACATCAAAAAATTTCTTTTGTATCATTTACCTACTCGAGGAGGAGCAGGAATTAAGCTTGGGGATGCTGATACGTCTCCATCGTATCTATAATTTTTGATTGTTCCATGCCAATATTCTACAACTTTTCCATACTTTTGGAAACTTTTTATACTATTTTTGGGACTAACATATTGATCCACTGCCCAGTGCCAGTTCCTATTTGTTGCATGTTTTTTGTTTCGCAGAAAACCCATATCAAGCGGAGTCCAAAGGGGATAAAAACTGAAGGTGATTTTTTGAAATATTTATGATTTTTGGGAAGAAGAATTAATGCGAGACGACGCTCGAGGGGGCCACGAGGCAGGGGCGCGCCCCAGGGGGTCAGGCACGCCCTGGGCCCTCATGGCCACCCCGTAAGGCGGTTCGTGCCCTTCTTTCGCCGCAAGAAAGCTAATATACGAATAGAGACACTACAAAAAAATACACTTCCGTGATGATACGTGTTTGTCACAGTAGGTCACGTTTTCTGTCATGCATGTACATCCATGACGATTTTATGACAGAATCAAGATAGTCATACATGTACTGTCGTAGAAGTGTTCCATGACATTACCAAAATTATCATCACGGAAGTGTCCACTTCTGTCGTGGATTTGTCACGGCAGATGTCCTAGTGTGAGGACTTAGTCGTGAGGCCAACGCATCTATGTGGTAGCTTGAGAGGGGTTGAGCGGAATCAAGAGACATAACACAAGACAAGGGTTTAGACAGCTTCGGGCCCTGGGAAACATCATCCGGTAAAAACCCTACATGTTGTTTGTGGCTAGGTCTCATTATGCTAGTGAGGGGCCGGGGTCGCCGGTAAGCCGGCTTTTTATGTCTAGCCCTAGAGATTGTTTCTTCTTGCCTGTCTCTCTTTTGGGAGCCCTGCCCCTCCTTATATAAATTGAAGGGGCGGGTTACGTGTGGAGTCCTATTAGGATTAGGACTAGTCTACCTTCTAATACAAACCGGATACAAGTCCGGGTCTTAACTCCTTGTAAGGTAAATATTCCTCACGCCTTTCCTCTTAAACCGGCCCATCATTAACATAAACCGGCCTTTTGGGCCTTGGGCCTTGTCATCTGTCTGTCCCGCCCGCCGGGTTACGCCATTCCAAGGCGGGTTAGCCATGAGTCGCCAAGCTCCAGCCGGGTCATACATCCGGCGGTTTACACCGCGGGGTATATCCCCGACAACTTCCATGACGATAAATCGCGCGTCACAGAAGTGCTTTCGTCCAGGGTGACCGACACGTGGCATCCACCATAACGGAACGCCATTAAGCTATCGGGTCCGGTTTTGGATCCGATAACCCGTTAACAGCCCCGACCAATGGGGATTTTCCACGTGTAAAATCATCATTGGGTGGAGGAAACACGTGTCGGCTCACCGTTGGGACAAATGTCATCCACTCATTGGACAGAAGGCGCCTATGATACGTCGACATGTGGCACGGCCCAACAGAGGCCCATTCCTGTAAAAAGGCCGGCCCGTTTGACTTGGTTAAAAGGTGGCGGGCCGGCCCATGGAAAGCCTTTTAACGGCATGTTCGCATATAGCCCATTTACAGCCCGCTAACCCAGGGCCCGTTATGACCTATCCGAATTAGGCCCAGTAGCGTTATTTGGGCCGTCCAATATGATTCCAGCCCGTTTTAACTTCTGGCCCATGTATGGCCCATGATGTCTTTTGGCCCATATGAGGCCCTTTGTAACTCTTGGCCCATTAACGACCCGTGGTGAAACTGGCCCGTAATGAACAGTGTATCACTTTATACCCATTAACGGCCCATGGTGAAACTGGCCCGTAATGAACAGTGTATCACTTTATACCCATTAACGGCCCGTTATTCCGTTGGGCCGTTTCCAGCCCATGTTATCTTTCGGCCTTCTCAGAGCCCATTTATTCGTGGGCTCATTTCCAGCATTCGTTTACTTACGACCCGTTAATGTCATTTTCTGCTTGTGGGCCAAATTCAGCCCGAGGTTACAGTTGGCCCGTTTGTGGCCCGTTAATACGTTGGGCCGTTTTCATAGCATCATCAAATATGGCCGATTAACGACGCCCGTTATGGTTGGCCCATGAACGGGCGATTCCAACTCTAGCCCGTTTACGGCCATAATGCGGTATGTTACTGGCCCATGTTTGGCCAACCGATCATACGACCCGTAGAAGGCCCATTGATGATACGGCCCGTAGAAGGCCCATTGATGATACGGCCCATAGAAGGCCCATTGTGTCTACAACCCGTATAAGGCCCATTGTTTCTACGCCCCATAGAAGGCCCATTGTTTCTACGGCCCGTAGGAGGGAAATGGTAACTACAGTAAATATGTAGCCCATGGTTATTGTGGCCTAGTTTTAAAAAATAGGTTATTGCGGCCACTAGCAAACCGCGAAAAAAGAACTGCACTGACTACAAGCAAAGAAATAAACAAGACAATAAGGAAATAAATAAGCAAGCAACTTACGCTAGGCTATCACGACTATTACACATATTACATCCACTGGGCATCAAATTTCTCCACCGGTGCAAAAATAGGGAACACAGCAGCATATAAATGCCGCAGCAAAACAAGTCCAGAACTGAAACCACTTCAGAAGAGATCAAGAAACAATATCCTGGGTACCCATAATGCTGGCAAGATGCTTAGCAAGCTTATTAACTTTCTCTTGTTTGGTGCTTAAATCCTCCAGCACTTGCTGTTGCACCTGAAAGTATGCATCTGAATTCTGTAGGGACTTCCTCAGTCCTTCGGCTTCCTGTCGCATAACATCTGATTGATGTCTTTAAACTTGAAGTTCAGACTCAAGAAGCCGAATTGATTCAGGCAACGAGTTCGAAGAGCTGGTGCCAGCAGTAGTTGCCAGTAACTCGAACACTACATCAATACAGGACTTTGGGGTTGTCTCAGTGTCTTCAATATAGTTTTTATCAACTTTCTTGGAGACCAACTAGGATGTCTCACTATCTTGAACCTTATCTGCATTACTTCCTTTACCATTGCATAACGGGGTACTCTTCTCCAATATTTTATCCGCGTTCTAAAAGAGAAACAAACAAACACATCACAGGTTTACAATGTAGTATATGAAACTCATTTTGGTAAACCAGTTCAGTAGTAAGGTGGACATGATAACAACATGAAACAAACATATATCTACGTAGTATGGTCACTGTATGGTCTATATCATTCTAGTTTATGTTGCCAAATCAAGATAGATACAGTTCGAATCATATCTATTTAAGACAAAGCAGCATAGACAGAATATAAGTGTGGGAAACTACACAGCAATAACAACACTTGTAATGTGCATGGCATGAGAACATAACTGTTTATTCAATTGAAACTGAAATCAACATAGAGCAAGTTACAACAGCAAACACGTTAAAGAAACAGGTTTAAAACATACCTGTTGCGCCATTGGAGTTTCAGTTGCATCCTTCAAATTTGAAATTAGTTGGTATGAGTAAATACAGTGATGCAAGAGCAAAGTAGTATGAACCATAGCTACGGAACCTGACCTGAGAACAATTCTTCTTCTGCTTTAAGCGTTGACTTGGGGTTCGGAGTGGTGGTCCTCGTGCTTTGGGCACTGTAGTTGCCTTACTAATTGCTCATGTTTGGGTGCTCTGTGGTGGAGACGGTGCTGTGTCAACGGGAACTGGGTTACTATCTGCTGGGGTTGGGGTTAGAAGGGGTGTAGCTGGTTCTCTGTCCAACTGGGTAGGGGTACAATCTGTGTGAGTCTGGGTTATGTGTGGTGTGGTTGGTTCTTGGGCAAGTACAACCGTGGTTCTATCTGCATCGACAGGTAGCACGATCTTTTCTGAAGACCGTGTTTTTACTCCCACAGATACTGCCATCACCCCCTCCAATTGAAATGGCTGATAAACAAGAAAATTATTTGAATGTACAGACATTGTAAGATAGACAGGTGCAATGGATAGTAGGGAAGAAAACAGGGCATGAAATAATTCACATTTATGTTGTCTAACCAAACAGAATAGCAGGACATAATTTCACATATATGATGCCTAATTAAACAGGATAGCATGACACAATTTCACATGTATGATGGCTAACTAAACAGGATAGAATGACATAGTTCAAAATATGATGACTATGTAAATAGGATGACATGATATAACTATACGATGTGTCTATTAAAGTGGTTGGCATGCCATAAGTCACAAACATGCCGTCGATGAAAACATGATGGCATGATATAATTCATGGATAGAATGACATAATTTAAAATATGATGACTATGTAAACAGGATGAGATGATATAACTATATTATGTCTTTAGAAAATGGGTTGGCATGCCATAATTCAGATACATGCTGTCTATGTAAACATCATGGCATGATATAATTCAAATATATGATTTATATACTAAGGAAGTGAGGAGATGGCATTCAATATTGTGTATATGATGTAAAAACTAAGCATTGCAATACAACATATGCATGATATGAGTGATATAACCCTGCCAAGTTTGAGCGTACACCTCAGGGGGATAATAGGACTGGTCATCTGCCTCTGAATCCTCCTCTGAAGAGCTATCTGTAACCAGCAAGATATCTGCTTCAGCAGGTAGCATTGTCTGCTCTGAAGACCTTGTTTTCACTCCAGATTTCTCCATCACCAATTCAAATGGCTGATGCACAGGAAGAGCAGTTGAATATACAAACATTGTCGACAAAAGCAATGAGAAGTACAAAAGAGGACGGGATGATATAATTCACATATATGACGCTTGCCTAAACAGAATGACATTGCATAATTCACATATATAATGCCTTGCAACAAGATAACATTGCATAATTCACATATATAATGTCTTGCAACAAGATGGCATTGCATAATTCACATATATGGTAATTAGACACTAAACAGGTGGCATTCACACAAAGCATGTCTAAACTAAGCAAATGACATAGCAATGCAAGATACCATACGCACAATATGAGCAACATAACCCTGCCAAGTTAGAGCATGCACCTCGGGGGGAAATAGGACTGGTCATCTGTCTCTGAATCCTCCTCTGAGGAGCTATCTGTAACCAGCAAGACATGCGCTTCGTCAGATAGCATTGTCTGCTCTGAAGACCTTGTTTCCACTCCAGATTTTTCCATGACCGTGTGGAATGGCTGATGCACAGGAAGAGTAATTGAATGTACTAATTTTTTTTGACAAATTTAACACGTAATAAAAAATGATGGCATGATATAATTCACATATAAGATGACTGGCTAACCAGGGTGGCATTGCAAAATTCACATATATGATGCCTGGCTAAACAAGATGGCATTGCATGATTCACACATACGATAAAGAAACTAAACGGATGGCATTGACACAAACCATGTCTAAACTAAGCAGAGACATCTTTGATGTATACAGTAAGCAATGCAAGGCACCATATGCATGATATTACCAACATCAGCATGCCAAGTTAGAGCGAAGACCTCATGGGGTAAATAGGAGTGGTCTTCTCCTTCTGAATCCCCCTGAGAACAGTTATCTTCCTCTTGATTACGATCCAAAATGGGTGGAGGGGGGCTGCCTTTGCGCCCACCATGGAGCGACGTCTGTATGAAATTTTATTGCCACGCAAGGCTTGTCTCTTTTGCTCTACATGATCAGTTCCATTGTGTACAATAACTGGCATGCATAGGAATAAAACATAGTGAGATTATGTAAGGAGTGCATGCACAACCCAGAGTGATGGTAGCAAACTGTGGATAGACCCAAAACCAACGATAGCAGGCAGTTAATAGCTTTAGTTAAAAAATACAGATAATGGCTCCTTTAATGTTTGTTTGCACCCAACATGAAACTCATAGTAGACACCCGAGATTAACCAGATAGTAGAAAGATAGTACTGATTGTTGCCCCAATATGTACCCCACAACCATTTAAAAACTCAAGTTTCAGCATTAGTTTGGACCTGACTCGGAGTCTAATAGGTGAACACGACGATAATGTAGCATGTCATCATATTAAGCGATGCATAACGTAAGCAGACACGGAAGAGTGCAACCTCTCTTGCGGAACCGTGTAGTCCTCAAGATCATCTGCTCAGTTGCTGATGGTAATGCAGTTGTCGTGGCTGCCGGCGGCGGGGAAGAAGATCTGAGGCGGTGAAAGACAGTCTGGAGAGCGGATCCCTGCTGTGGTGAACCCTTCCGTCGTTGGAGCAGCTGAGCTGGGGTGGAACACAGCACCGCAGGAGCAGGACAAACCACACAAGGTTTTCTTTGACACATATCTTTAACAAAAGTAATTGTGTAAGGGCTTGTTTGAATTTGAGGATTCTAACAATGCAGGGATATGAAATAGACAGGAATAGGATAGGAATGCACGTGCAAAACAGAGAATTTAAAAACATAGGATTTCTGCCAATTTGGGTGTTTGATTCACAAGAATTGGAAGATCACAGGATGCAAAGAAGCATGGTGAGATTAAGTCAAACCATAAGAAAATGTACGGTTATAATGCTATTATGCTACTATCTCTTAGTCTTGTGCTTCATGAATAGGGATATGAAAAGGAGGACAAGTGGAAATTAGAATTCCTACGGTTTTTCTTTCAAGGAGACACTAAAGGAACAAATCCTACAGTTTTCCTTTGCTCCATTCCTTTGCACCAAATTCATGAAAAGTAGTACCATAGGAAACTTTCCAATTCCTATGTTTTTCATTCACTTTTCCTTTCAAGCACTGGAGATTCTAGTAGGCAGGCTTGAGCAAGGAAAATCCTACACTAAAGAAATGTTTTTGTGCTACTTCTATTACTTTGGACCCAGGCCACTGCCCTACTAGCTCAACTCCCAGGCCCATCGACAAATGCATAGTTCAAACGGCAGAGATAAATAATGATGGCGTTCAAGAGAGTCCATCACGGATAGCTAAGTTGCCTGGTACCTCACTGCTTGTCATATAGTAGGATAAAATAATCGTATTTCACGTTACTACGTGTGCTCAGTGGACAATATATATATAACATGTAGAGTAAAAAAGAGATGCAACAAGTGTACATCATCTTTGGCGAAGCCATGTCGATCACAGCGTGATTGGGTTGGCTGGTGAGGATGCTCCGGCGGACTTGGATGTCGGAGGAGGGGAAGAAGATCTTAGGCGTCTGGAGATGGAGCCCGAGGTACTGCTCCGCTGTGATGGAGGGTTTCGTCGTTGGAGCAGCTACGGCGAGTTGTACGACGCCGAGGCTGAAGCAGGACAAGAGAGACAACGTTAACCTGAGTGGAATTCTAATAGCATCTCCAATAGATGACGTAAAATACATAACCACAAAGTGCTAGATATAAAATACATTAGCCGCTCATCTCTGAACTTAACTGTCGAAACTGAATTTAACTGTCGAAACTGAACTTAACTATCGAAACTGAATTTTGCTATCAAAACAGAATTTTACTGTCGAAACTGAACACACTAGAGATGAGGCTACACGATAATCGACTGACTTTTTCATCTCTGGTCAGTCGATTTTGCAACCGTGGGATACGAAATCAAGGGCCTGCAGTTCATCTTTAACCTCCAACCCCCTGAGCCCCCAGCCACCACCGGCCAAACAGCCGCCCCCCGCCGCCCGCGGCCGGCGGTGCGCCGCCCCGCCCACCCCGAAAACACTCCCCACCGCCGGTCTGCCGCCGCCCCGGCCATCCCTCTAGCCCCCCCCCCTTGCCGAGCTTTTTCTCTGGTGATCCCCACGCCACCGCCCCACCACCGCCG